>NC_045448.1:3447804-3533563 GCF_002776525.5 Piliocolobus tephrosceles | reverse complement strand
CTGGTGGCCTCCCCTCCGGGATCCATCCGCAGCCTCATCACTCTCTGCTCGTCTCCCTCCGAGATCCACCCGCAGCCTCGTGACTCCGGCGGTCTCCCTCCGGGATCCACCGGGCAGCCTCCTCACTCTGCTTGTCTCCCTCTGGGATCCACCTGGCCAGCCTTGTCACTCTCTGCACCCTACACCCTCCATGTTATGCTCCTTCAGCCACCCTGGCCCCCGGCCAGTCCATGTGCTTCCCGCAGCCTCTGCTGCACAGTGAGGGCCTCTGCTCCAGCCCCCACAGCCTCTCCACCTCCAGGGCCCATGTTCACTGCCCTTCCAAGGCCCAGCGCTGGGGAGCCACCTCTAAGCTGACATCAGAATCGATCATCCCCCCAGCACTAAGCCGGATTCATTCAGCATCCTTCCTGCTGCCTACTTCACACCCACTCAGGATACTCCCAGCACAGCCACCATGGTGCGGGCCCTACCTGCACCCCATCCCCCAGAAGTTCGGGTGGCCTGAACCTGTCAACAGGGCCTCCTTCCACACCTAACGCTGCTAATCCACACCCTCCTGTCCAAGCTGCAGCCCCCTCTCCCTTCCCAACCCAGACCCAACTGAGCACAGAAGAGGTTCCAGCAGCTCAGCATCTGAGTCCCCGCCGATGAGGAGTTCAGGTTGGGCAAACGTGTCCCTCCTCACTTCCCATCTCTGCCTGGGGGCCCAGCTCTTGAACCTCACCTCTGCCGGGGGCCTGCTGCCTACCCACTTGCCCACTCCAATGCCAGGCCGACAACGGGGGGGCTCTGCTCCCTGAGTCAGACACAGTGGTAATAACTCTTCCTGCCTGGCCCAGCAGGGAGGGTCCTCCTGGGGTCCTGCTACTCTGTCTCCTCGAGGCCCAGACCCCGGCTGGGTTTCACAACTCGAGCACAAGACCATGAGACAAACCCCTTAACCTATTAATGTTACAGGAGCTCGACTACATCACCCCAAGTTGAGTAAATGTCATCTATAAAAGTGCCTTGGCCAAGAACAGCACCCAAGCCATGCACCCCAGATGCACAGTGAGAGAATAAGCTGCACACCTCATTAACAGTGAGAACTTGGTTTTAAAAGAGGAGAAGGGACGAAAGTTACTCTGGGTCTTCTGTCCCTGAAGGAGAGCACGGAGATGTGTCTCATGGGGGCTTTGGGAGAAGGGTGAGAGGAACCAAGACAGCCGCAGCGGCTGCAGAGAGGCCACTCTGGCACCTCCCTGGGATCCTACGATGCCTGTCATCAGAACAGAGAGCTGCCCGAGAGGCAGTGAGAACGCAGTGAATCTCAGAAGCCGCCTGGCAGACAGGAAGACCCCAGGCTTTGGAATTGGTCAAATCTGAATTCAAATCCCAGCTCTACATCTTACTATCCACGTGGTCTGGAGAAGCAACTGCACTTCTCTGAGCAGCAGCTGATGAGTTTTTAGAATGGGGATCATCGTGTGTTAGAGTTCTTATGAGAATAATAATGAGGTAACATTTTATAAAAGGCACAATACCTATAACACAGTAATAAATGTTCAATCCAATAAATATGAGATTCACACACACACACACACACACACACACACACAGAAACACACAGAGAGAGACAGAAAAGGGAGGAAGGGGGCTGTTCAGGCACCTGTAACTTGTTACGGCTCAAATAGAATTGCTGATTTTATCCATAGCCAGTGGATCAACCCAGGCTTCCCCATCTCAGAAAATGGTGCCACCCTGGCCCTATTTGTTCAACTACAAAGTCTGGGAGATGTTCTCAAGTCTTCTCATTCTTTATGCCATCCGTGCATCCGTCAGCTCTACTTCAAAGCCACACGGCGGACCCTTGGCTCCTCGCCGTCTCCACCATCTCTCCCCTGTCCCAAGACAATCCTTCCCTCATGACAAGCAAAACAGCCTTTGTAAACACAAATCAGAAGGCAGTGGGACGCCCCTCAGTGAGGCTCGCCCTTATCCTACCTACCCCTCACACTGACCCTCAGGCCACGCAAGCTGGCACTGCCTGCCTCTCTGCCCTGTCTCTGCACCCCTCCTGGCCTCCCTGCACTCTGGCCACGCTTGTGTTCTTGCAGTTCCTGAAACACCAGCCCGCTCCCACACAGGACCTGAGCCTGGAACATCCTCACGGATCTTTGCCTGGTTTGCCCCTCTTATGTTAAGAAGTCACTTCGACATCAGCTCCTCTGAGAGGCCCTCCCTGCCCAGTCACACACCTGCAGTTACTTTCATCCGAGCACTTCATCCTGCCTCTGCTTTCTTGTTTGTTTATGTGTTTCCATTTTCCTTTGTAGAATGGAAGCCTCTGAGAGCAGGAACCCTGGCTGTCATGTTCAACCCAGTACCTCCAAGTGCCTGAACGATGAGTGACCCCTAACAGGAATTCAGTAACTATTTCATGAAGCCAAATGAATAATGGATGAGTGAATGCTACTATGACTAGGGAAAAACAGCTCTGATGCTCTGAAAAGGATTCCAGGAAAAGAGAGGCCATGCAGGTAGAAATGCCCACCTGCATCATTCTACCCTATCATCATACTATATATAAAATTATATACACCTGCATACTCATGGTAAAGAAACTAATGCTGAGTATCAACGAGCATGAATTTACAGACCTAGTTTGAAAACAAAACAACAGTAATTATCTTCTGCAAAATTCTATTAAAATACAGCCACCCTAAGAACCAGCTTTCTGCTTCATTGCATAAAATTATGGAAACAATGAGCTAATTGCTCTTTTGAGGTGTTAATGATTCATTAACCCTGCTATCACCTGCCTAATTAAATAACTCCAGCAATTAAATAATGTGATTCTGGACTTTTTTTCTCTGTACATCATAAAATAATCTCCTGAGCAATGTCAAGCACATGTGTCTGATGGTGATGACAGCCTCATTCACACTTGTCAGAGCCAAAGACTCACACCACTCATCTGTCCTGAGAGGCTGAAGGATGCCATGAGCTTTAGACCTCTTCAACCAAGGCAATTCAACCAAATCTAAATCAAATATGGAAGACTCAAGATGACCACAAGTGTGTCTCCCCCAAGGAGCAACTACAGGTTATTGAATACCCACCATGAATCAAGCATTGCAGTAGACTCTTTACCTGCATTCATACCTAACCCTCAACATAACCAGGCAAAATACCTCAGTAACAAAGAATCAGAGAGGTTATATCATCTTCCCAAGAACACACAGCTATTAAGTGTCCTGGCCATGATAAGCCATCAAAAAACATTTTATTTTACTTTTTAGCAAAATGAGTACTGGAATCCATACCCATGTAGCCTAGTACTCAGGAGCCTGTGCTTTGGATCATCCAGGATCCCAGGACTGGCTCTGCCACATACTAGTGGTATGGCCTTGATCAAGTTTATAACCTCCCTGAGCCTCAGCTGCCTCCTGCATGCAGTGCTAACAGCAGTAGTGCACACCTCATAAAGTTGTTGAAATGAGATAATGCATTGTCAAGTGCTTAGCAAATGACTGTAATGAGGATTCAGTTGATAACAGTGTATTAGTTTGTTTTCACGCTTCTGATAAAGACATACCAGAGACTCGGCAATTTACAAAAGAAAGAGGTTTAATTGGACTTATAGTTCCCCATGGCTGGGGAGGCCTCACAATCATGGCAGAAGGCAAGGAGGAGCAAGTCACATCTTACGTAGATGGCGACAGGCAAAGAGAGCTTGTGCAGGGCAACTCCCATTTGTTTTAAACCATGAGATCTCGTGAGAGTCATTCACTATCACGAGAACAGCACAGTAAAGACCTGCCCCCATAATTCAGTCCCTCCAACTGAGTTCCTTTCACGACACATGGGAATTGTGGGAGTTACAATTCAATAGTGGGAGTTCCTCCCACGGCACATGGGAACTGTGGGAGTTACAAGATGAGATTTGGGTGGGGACGTAGCAAAACCATATCAAACAGCAATTATTGTGGCTTTGTTGTTGTTTTATCTTGGGCTCCAAAGTCCCTGCTCTCTCCACCTCTCCAATGCTGCTCCAACTACCCTCCAAGAGCATCCCCATGGCCCCTTCCATGCAAAATATCCAACTAAAAACCTGAGAGAATTTAGCATCAGGAAAAGACTTCACCACAGGAGGATCTCATCTGAAGCAAATTGTTCTGATCAAGCTCTCATGTATTCAACACTGTGCAGGATGAATTCACAGAGAAGGCTCTGCTGAACAACCCTGCAGTAGGTACTTAGCCTGGGAGTTTAAAGAGACACACAACTGCCACCGTTCATGGAAACCTCAAGGGAAGTGCTGTGGTCTTTATGTTTCTTGCCTCATTTGTCAAGAAAAAAGTTTGTACTGGATCACCCCAAGGTGACTTCCAAGTCCCATTCTGTGATGCTGTGAGTCAAAGAAACAATCAGCTTTACTATCTCCCCAAAATGTCAAGGAGCCTTATGAGGCTAGCCGTTCTGGAACACTGATGTAAGGATTATTCAGACATCAGAAATCCCTCACCACTTCCTGGAGAAATGTGTCAACCTGGACAAACAATGCTTTCCGCAGCCCTGTCTCTGGTTTCATGTGGCACCATGGGCTCCTAAGTGGGAGAACAGGCAAGTGTGGCTGAAACATGGTCGGGGGGAATGGTACCTCTGCCTTCTTGGTCATGGTGATAATGAGGTGTTGTTTTCCATCTTTCAGAAAATGTTGCAATTCTTTTACTTTTTAAAAAAAAAAAAAAAAAAAGAAGAAGGGTTTTATGATTGACTTCACTGATTTCATGTGCTTTGTAAAGTTCCACCATCATTTTAAAGGCTGGGATTTTGCCTCCTCTGGAAAGTTGGGAAGGAAGCAGGTGTCCCAGCTCACCAAGCCCTGCACCCCTAACTGGGATGCCCTGGCTGGGGAAGTCCGTGTCTGAGTTCCTTTGATGTCCCTCTAGGATGGTGCCTGACTTGAACGATGATGGTCCCTGAATGGAAGTTGCTGGAGCTAGCGGAGCTCTGCATCATCCAAGCCAGCATCCCCATGCCTCTGATGAGAAGACTGGGGCTCAGAGAGCAGTGATTTCTCTGAAGTCAGCACAGCAGCACCCAGGAAGCTAAAGCCAAGAGCTCTGCTCCCGATCAAGGGTGTTTGCCCCGTCACTGCTCTTCCTACATGGAATGCAATTTGAAATTTTATATTTCAAATCTTATTTTTTCAGAATGTATTTCTTCAAATTGAAAAAATGCTTTCTCTTCTCTGAAGTATTTTGAATTACCAATGGCTCCTCATCCCTAAGTTTCTCTCCTCATCACCATCATCACCACCCCAGCAACCTTAAGCCCCCCTCTCCAACAGTGAGGAGTGCACATGCAAAGCAATTAACCAACCAACAAGTATTCTTGAGTGAGCAACATTCAGAAGACAGCCTTCGATTACTCCTTTTGTAAAAAAGAAAATAGTAACAAATGAGAATAGCCACTCCTTCTGGCTTGATGTTAATCACCTACATTATCTGCACAGGCTTTAATGATAGCCACTACAAAGAAAATAACAGAAAAGGAAGAAAGAGGGAAGATTAAAACTATCAGAGTGATGAGCAGACAACACCAAGAATAGAAGAGGTATGGCGAGTGCAGGGGCATGCAAGTTACACTTGATCAGTACAAATTTTGCCAAAGTTAATTGCTCCTTTCTGCCGGTAGTTGGATCATATACTTACAACAGAAGCTGCTGACAAATGTTGACCTATGGATGGGGAAGAGATACTGATGACAGCTTCTGTGCCCAGCCTAGGAAGAGAAAGATGGTCTATGGAGGAGTTAGCAGGGAGGTGAGAAGGGAGGAAGCGAGACACAGTAGAAGCAGCCAATCCGCCTCTGAAAGTCTCTTCCCTCTAAGCCTGACACTGAAAAGGAAATCTCCAACACTGGTTGCTCTTTGGGCTAAGATGCTGTCTCCAAAATGCCTTTGACAAAAATGCAGAGAAAGGAAGTTAGCTGTCTGTCAACACAGCAGCAGGGCGCATGCATGAAAGCCTGAGCCCTGGGAAGGAAGGGCATCTGGAGGAAAAGGACATCCCAAAGAGAAAGGGGACAGAGTGTTGCGGGGGAGAGAAGAGATTCCCCAAAGAGATGCATGCCTCCCTACACAATAGGAAGAATAAAAACTGGAACAGATGCAATGAAATAGAAAATGGGGGAAAAAATAGAGAAAAACAACAAGCCAAAAGCTGACTCTTTGAGAAGTTCAATAAAATTAATAAACCTGTAGATGGACATATAGGAAAAATAGAGTGAAAATACAAATAATATCAGGAATGAGAGAGACAACATCACTTCAGAGTCTACAGATATTAACAGAATAACAGAATGTTATAAACAACTTCATGCCAATAGATTCAACAACTTAAACGAAATGAACAAATTAAAAAACAACATCTAGCAAAGTTTACTCAAGAAGAAATAACCTGAAGAGCCCTATATTTACTACAGAGTTGAATTCGTAGTTCAAACTCTTTACACAAAGACAGCTCTAGGCCCAGATAGCTCCACTGGTAAATTCTATCAACCATTTAAGGAAGAAACAATGCCAATTCCAGACAAGCTCTTCCAAATACCTTTCCACCAAGACAACTGCAGGTCAGGATGGCATCACTAGTAAATTCTATCAAACATTTAAGGAAGAAATGATGCCAAAACCAGAGAAAGACATTATAAGGAGTAAAAAACTACAAACAAACATCCCTCTATGAACATACATGCAAAATTTCTAAACAAAATTTTAGCAAATAAAATTCAACAAATATAAAAAGGATACTCTATGATCAAGTGGGGTTTGCCCCAGGAATGCAAGGTTGGTTCCATGTTTGAAAATCAATTCATGTAATTCATAATATTAACAAACTAAAAATGGGAAATCATCTGATTGTCTCAACAATGTCCTGGCCAGTCCAATTTAAATCCTGACACAGAGAATGTCCTGGCCAGTCCAATTTAAATCCTAATCCTACATCCCATTGAGAGTTCCTCCCCTTAGCTCAAGCCTGACCCAGCTGCATGTGGGAAAGGTGCATGGTTATTTCATTATTTCATAGTATTTTACTCTGCCTTCAACCTCCTCATCTTGGCATCAGAACAAGGGAGTGTCAAATACAACTGGAGCTACTGTCCTCTGACCTCCTATGTCCTCTTCCTCGGCAGGTGTCCAAATGTGGCTCTTTGGGGAGGCAGGGAGCATGCAGGCTTTAGTGAGTTCCTCTGAAAACCTCACAGAGACTCCATGCTGGACTGTTCCTGATGCAGAATGTTTCTGATACCTTCCTCAGCTGACTCGTGCTTCAAACCATACCCTTTGCTACATCCCCACAGACCTTTACCGTGGCTGGCAATGAGTCTTAAACAGCTCAAGTCTGGTCACCTTCTGAGGCATCCACTTGCCTCCCAGGGAAAGGCACACAGCTTTGCCACATCAGCTCCCCAGAGGGGACAAGTGCAGTTTCCACAGCTGCCGCCTCCCCATGCTGTCTTCAGAGGCAGCACAGAACCCACCATCCTTCAGGTGCTTTGAAGATGATGGAAGCAGCTGCCACCTCCACACTCACCTGCAAACCCAAACCCCTGGCACATGGGCTGGGTCATCCCAAGCATACCCTCACCCTCTCAAGAGGTGCTTTACCCTGCAGCATCCGACTTGGTCCCTCCCACAGCATCCCAGCACTCTGAGCTATCCTCTGGAGCCTCATCTCTGATTTGAAGGAGCCTGAGGCACCCACAGGGAGGAGAGAGAAAATGCCACAACATTCACTGCTCTCTCTAGTTTCTTCATTCAGTAAACTTACTAACTTACAGTCCTTACATAAGGTTTAAGGGTGATGTGGGGGCCAGTTTGGTACCTGAAGCATCTCTCATGTTTTTACACCTGATGCTTTAGAACATGGGGAGTGTCCACCAACATTCCAAGACATCAGTCAAAGCCCCGTCCAACCCCCTGTGGGATGGGCTCTAGAGGCAGGGGGATGCCCGACACGGCTGCCCCATCCCCATTATTATGACCTCCAACCTACGTCAACTCTAATCTTCACTGTGACCCTTCAGCATACCAGAAAATGCAGGAAAAAGAAAGCAGCTCCAGCTCAGAATGAGGAAGCAGAATTAGACCCAGTGTGGACAGCCAGAGGCTTGGGAGGCAGCGGGAAAGAGCCCCTGGAAAATGAAAACTGCTGCACCAAGCCTGCAGGATTTTGTAAGGCACTGAGATAGTGAGAGGTGAAGCCAGCTGGACTTCGTGGGTCGAGTGGGGACTTGGAGAACTTTTCTGTCTTACAAGAGGATTGCAAAATGCACCAATCAGCGCTCTGCAGCTAGCAAGAGGATTATAAAATGCACCAATCAGCGCTCTGTAGCTAGCAAAAGGATTGTAAAATGCACCAATCAGCACTCCGTAGCTAGCAAGAGGTTTGTAAATGCACTCATCAGTGCTCTGTAATTAGCAAGAGATTTGTAAAAATGCACCAATCAGCTCTCTGTAGCTAGCAAGAGGATTGTAAAATGCACCAATCAGCACTCTGTAGCTAGCAAGAGGATTGTAAAACTCTTTGAGTCCATACCACCTTTAAGTAACACTCACCACAAAAGGTCCACAGCTTCATTTTTGAAGTCAGCGAGACCACGAACCCACTGGCAGGAACCAACTCCGGACACAATAGGAAAAGCCTCCACCCAGCACAGCGCTTGTTTGAGAGTGGGTTCTCAGTGAGGGTCTGCTCGTTCCCAGTGTTAACTGCATGGCGATGAAAACTGACCCCCGTCTTTCCTATGCTGCCCTCTGGTCCACAAGGCCCTGGACTTTCCCAGAGAGCAACGGCCAAGTCCCAGAGCTGAACACAGGCGAGGTTCACTCCTTGGGACCAACCTGGGGTCTGGCCATGTGAATCTCACTGATAGAAACAGCCACATACCTTATTTATGTATCATGCGCCCACAGAGGCACTCCCTGCTACAAAATATAATGAGAACTGACGCTCTCCAGGCCTCCAAAATTGCTGACTCTAAGAGCCAGAGAAGCCGTCCCATAGAATTAGACAGCCGGACAGTTTGTGGAGCCTGCGGTTGGCCTGGTCAGCCCCACTCAGAAGCAAGGCCTCATCTAGGCCAATCCACAGAACAACCAAGGAAAGAATACCTGCCCCTAAGATCCTGCCCATTACCAGCCTTTCTGTAAGTACTCAATCACTGCTTCCTTCATTTATTCAAGACCTATTCACAGAGGACCCACCTCTGATGGTAGGAACTGTGCTAAGAGTTAGAATGCAGTGGTGGAAAAGACCAACACTACTCCTGGCCTCAGAGGGCTGGGAGCACAGAGGGACACAGACAAGTTAACAAGCAATTACAGCGCCAGGTGCCAGCAGCTCTGCTGAGGCCAGCATGGGTGCCACGGAAGCACAGGAGAGGAACATCTGACCCTCCCTGGGGAGAAACATCTGACCCTCACTGGGGAGAAAGGAGGCTTCCTGGAGGAAGAGGCCTTTAGGTTGAGCCCTGAATTATAAGCAGAAACCAGTCAGTTGAATTAAACAGGGCAGGAGGAACAGCATGCACAAAACTCTGGCTTGAGGATAGGTGCATGGAGAGAGGCCTTTGGGAAACTGAAAATCCATCAAGGACTGGATCCCAGACACAGAGGGAGGAGCGGTGAGAGGCGAGGCTGGAGAAGAACGCAGGGGCCAGATCAAGAAGGGTCTTAAACATCACGGTAAGTAGTGCAGACTTCACCTCCCTGGAGCCAAGAGGAGTGCCTTAATGTATGTAAACAAATGGAGCAACGTGATCACATAGCAAAGGGACAAGGTTGGAAGCAAGGAGACCAGGGAGGGGCACGGAACTCCTTCCAGGTGACCAAACTCGGCGGCCTCAACAAGGCTAGGAGCAGCCAAGATGACAACAGGTGAGCGGACTCGAGAGACGATCAGGAGGGGGGATGGGTGGGCGGGAAGGGACTGGGGGGTTGCTGGGAGAGGTAAAGATTGAGAAAAATGCCCAGGTTTCTGGTTTTAGGAGTTGGGTGGACAGTTCCATCTTCTGGAAGGGGAAACACAAAATAACAATTGGGTTTGGGGTCAGAGGTCAATGAGTTCAAACTTGGATATGCTGAGTTTGAGATGTCTTTGGGACATCCAAGTGACAGTGGCCTAGAGATGTGGGTCCTGACTTTGAGAGGGGGTCTTTGGCACATGGATGATTATGGAAGTAATGGAGAGAATGGAGTGGGGGTGGCCTGAACTCGAAGAGAAAATGAATTGGAGAGCACTCTACAAAACAGCAGTGTTCAAAAGACAGGAAATGGCAATAGTCCCACAAGTAAAAGAAACAACAATCATAGAAAATGAGAAGAGAGAAGAGCTTCAGAGGAGAAGGAAATAAATCATCTTCTTTCCTGAGAAAGAGGACCACCTCACCCCCATCAGCAGGGCTATGACCAACAAGGTCCAAATGTTCGTCACCTGATGGATGGGTAAACAAAATATTGTAGATCCATGCAACAGAATGGAATTCTGCCTTAGAAAGGAACAAAGCCCTGATACATGCTACAATGTGGATGAACCTTGAAAATACTATGCTAAGAGAAACCACATCCAAAAGGCCATACGTTGTCTGAGTTTATTTACATAAAATGTCCAGAATAGGCAAGTCCTATAGAGACAGCAACTATTATTCTTTATAATATCTTCCTCACCCACCCAAGGCCATTTCTCAAGTAATTCTCCCTATTTTGTCCTACATCATCAATTTTCCCTCTGCAATGGCAACTCCTATCATCATATACATGATGTCACTTCTTAGAAAAACTCTCTTGGCTCTGTTTCCCCCTCCAGTTACCTCTACATTTCTCTCCTTCCTTTAGAGCAAAACTCGATTAAAGGGCAGTTTGTATCTCCCATCTCTCTTCTCTTCTTTTCTGCCTACGACCTCCGTATTACTAAATCCAGTGGTCCCATCTCAGTCTTCATCTCCCTTATCTGGTCAGCAGCATCTGACACAGATGGCCCACCCTGTCTCTCATCACCCAGCATCCTGCACTCACCTGGACTTTCTCCAGCCCTCTCTGCTCCTTCTCACCTCCCTGCCCTCTAAGCACTCCAGGACCCTGTCCTTGGAACTCCCTTTGTTCAGCCCACACTGACTCCCAGCGTGAATTCATAATCCCCAACACCACCACATTGATCTAAATCCCCACTGTCCCTTGCCTGGATCACTGCAGCAGCCTCCTAACTCAGGGCTATCAACATGGCACTCAAACACTCTCGGTCAAAGTCCATGTCACTCCCTGAACAACAGGCCAGCGGCCTTTGCACCATCAGTTCTCCCTCTCAGGATGCTTTTGCCCAAGATATCTAAATAGGCAGCTCCCTCACTTCTTTGAGTCTGGACTCAAAAGTCACCTTCTCAATGAAGACTACCTGGTCAGCCTATCTAAAATCAAACAGCCCCCAGCATGACATTTCATATCCCCC
The DNA here is from genome assembly GCF_002776525.5 of Piliocolobus tephrosceles. Classification (NCBI taxonomy): domain Eukaryota; kingdom Metazoa; phylum Chordata; class Mammalia; order Primates; family Cercopithecidae; genus Piliocolobus; species Piliocolobus tephrosceles. The sequence goes on along the minus strand of NC_045448.1, from coordinate 3,522,068 downwards.
ACATACTCTATATTGTATAGATTTTGTTTCTTGTCTTTCTCACCACCTGAAATGCAAGCTCCTTGAGAGCAGAGATGTTTTTCCTTTTTGTACAACTGCTTCAAATAGTACCTGGTACATAACCAGTGCTCAAGAAATATTTAGTGAAAGAACCGTTGGGCTTAGTAGACATACACATATTATTTGGTTTTGTGTTGCTGCTCTGGCATAATCAGCCACAGGAAAGCAAACACTTCCAAATACACAAGCATTAGGATTAAATTGGATGGATGGATGGATGGATGGATGGATGGATGGATGGATGGATGAATGGATGGATTGAAAGTTTAGGATGTTGTGATGACCAGAATACATGCATAATTACATTTAACTCCTATTTCATAGATACAGCCATACCCATTAACTGAGCATCAGAGAAGTTAATTTGTCCAAATGACAGAGCCCATGATATTTCCACAAAGCTATGGCACCAGCACGGCAATGTGTTGGGAAAATTAAGGATAACACACAGTGTTTGGGAGGTGTGGGAAACACCCAGGCTCACAGTGGGCACAGATTTAACTTGGTATAATCTCTCAGGAGAGCAGTTTAGTAGGACATATAAAAAGGTTCTCTAAATGTCAAGCAAAAGAAGGCTGGTTTCAAAAACATATGTTATACATCTCTTAATGCAATATTCTAAATCCACTAAAAAGTATTATAGGAATATATTTCTTGACATGTAGAGATTTCACGATACATCATTAAATAGAAAGGAAATTTGAAAAATAAAGTAGATTATGCTCCCATTTTGCTTAAATAAATATATTTATAAAGCTAGAAGTATACACATGTATGTATAGGTATAATGTGTACATGTCAAAAGCATATGGAAAAACAGTGGTTAAACTCTGAATGATAGGATTATGAATATGTTTTTCTTTTAAATTACATATATTTTCTCATTTTTCTACAGTGAGCATGAATTATAGGGTACTTTTTTAAAAATGGAAGCAGAAGCTTCCAAAGAATGTGTTCCTGACAGGTCAACAACCAACGGCAAACAGTGGTCTTGCCATTGGCAAGATCACTAAGAAATATGGTGGAAGTGACTATTGGTTCAGCCTGCCCAAAGTACTGCAGCCTAAGCTTGAGTCACCTGGACAAAGTTAAATTTTATTATCCAGGATTTTCAGTAAGGCAGGAAATCATGTAAAACACTTTATTAAAATATATATTAAGAAATTAATTTTAAAACAACCTTGGAGTTAGATTCACTGGTAGCTGCAGTGATCTAAAAAATTCATCTCAGTAAATCATGTCCTTCTCTTCCATGACAAAAGTGTGGTCTAAATGACTGGTACACTTGTTGTTAGTCCAGGATAGGCCCACTGAAAGAGCAGAATTGGAACACATTCTTCATGGGGGAAGAAACATTGAATTGGGATTCATCTGTTCCTAGTAAATCTGCCTAAATCTCTACAACTTGAGATTACAAACCAGAAATCTCAATGTCGTACTATAATAAAAGTTCTTCCATTGAAGTAAGACCAAGGACACTTTTCTCATTAAACCAACATGGCACAGTCATTGAAAGCCAAGACCCCAAGAGCATTTGTTTCTAATCTAATTGTCCTTATCCCTCCATTTAATGAAACACAATTTCAAATTGATTATATTGAAGTATTTTAAAAATCATTTCTATTACAATATTAAAAGTATATTATGGTATTCTCATTAATTTTAAGTAAATTTCTACATAAATCAAAATCTCTTGGGAAGCTTCTTCAATTTTCCCACTAATATTTCTGTTTTCCCACTAAAACAGAAATTCTGGGAAAGAATAATTTACAGAAGCTAGGTCTTTCTGCTCATTATTACTGTATCACAAAATAAGGCTAAATGACTTAGTAAAACATTTAAACATTGAATTTTTGGACTTGGCAAAAGCTTATGCCACATTTAATTTGTAAAACAGTTTACACTGGTATTCAAATTGTAGGCAATCATGGATCTCAAATTTGGATAGGATGAGCTACAATTTAAAGGCATTATGAATAATAATAGCACCAACTACTTATTGAGCTCTTGCTATATGTCAGAAGCACCAGGCGAAGTGATTCACAAAGATCATCTCACTGAATCCTGCCCACATTGTGACAGATACCATTTTAGATCAGTCCCTACAGATCTAATCCCGGGACGACATAACACGAATCATTTAGCCATTTCTCTACTGGTGGACATTCAGGTTGTCCCTAGCATTTTGTAATTTAAAAACAAAATGCTACTGTAAACATCCTTAAACCCCAGTGTGTGAATAGACCAAGGCCTATCAAGCTGGAACTGGTGCGGGAAGGGCTGCACACGGCCTTAACTTCCAACAAGGTCTCCAGGAGCTTTTAGGGCTGAGGCACGCAGCTCCCCTGACCCTGGGCGCCTGGGATGCAGCCGTTCTCAACGCACCCTAGAAAGAGGTGGAGCAGCAGAGGGGGAAGGCCCTCATTCTGGTGCTCTTCCTAGGGAAGCTCCCCCAGCCCCTCGCATGGATCATGGAGAACCCTGTGCCCCATCCTGCTGGCTCCCTGCATTTTCCCTGGGGGAACTGCTTTGCACCTTCACTCAAGACACTGGGGAGTGCCTTCCGCTGCCACTGCACACCAGGGTTCTCTTTCTGTGACGTAAGTGCTTGAACATCTATCAGAAAAAAAAATTCCTACGATGCCTTAATTCTTTGAATTAAATAGAATAAATTCATTTAATACTAGCAAGTTGTACAAAAAGCAGTCATGAGTCTTTTCCTGGGAAAAGAGTGGGAGAAATCCTGGAGTCATTCCTAGAATGCTTGGTTTTAGTCCAAGCTCTACTGCAAACGAGCCACCCAACTGCAGATGGTGCCTAACCTTTCTTGAACTATTTATTCATCTTTTAAATGGCAGGTATTAAGGCCTGCTCTGCCTCACTCACATGGTTGCTATTTTTCCATTTTTGCAGATGAGACTGTAGGTGTGAAAACATGCTGAGAACATAAGCCACACAACATTCTATGTTAAAAGAAAGGAAACTTCTGGCCATTGAACACAATGATGAAGCATTCAAGGACTGACACGACTCCAATGCACAGTGTAAGGTGCAGGTATCTCAGCCCCGGCTATGTGAATATGGCCACATACAAAATCGGCAGCATGGGGGACTCACAAAGAAATCCATGAAGTCCTAGCACTTGGCATCTGACCAAAGCATTTCTATTTCTGGAACGTAATATACAAGGAAAACAAGCAAAGACAAGTCTCTTTTTTTGAGACAGGATTTCACTCTGTTGCTCAGGCTGGAGTGCAGTTGTGCAATCATAGCTCACTGCATCCTCAAACGCCTGAGCTCAAGCAATCCCCCCATCTCAGCTTCCCACGTGCCACCATGCCTGGATAACTATTTGTTTGTTTGTTTTATTTTTTGTAGAGATAGGGTCTTGCTGGTCGAGAATTCCTGGGCTCAAGTAATTCTCCCACCTTGGCCTCCCGAAGTGCTGGGATTACAGGTGTGAGCCACGGCACCTGGCCGACAAGTCTTTTAGTTCATTAAGTATTGTACTGTCTCTAGGATCACAGGTGCATCCCCATAAGCCACAAGGCAGGCAAACTGTGGTTTAGTAAGTAGTAGTAATGCCATTAGGTCCTGTGACCAGTTAGCTCTGTGTTCTCGTACGGGACAGCAGGACACAGCTCTGAATCTCAGCTACTCTTACAGTCCCCTCCAGGCACAGCAGAGTTCTTGGAGTAAATCACGTGTGTCAGCCAAAGCTCTTGGAGGTGGTTCCAACTGATTCAGGGCTGGCTCCACCATTGACCTATGTCCAAAGCTCTTGGAGGTGGTTCCAACTCATTGGGCTGGTTCCACCATTGACCTATGTCCAAGCAAACACTTGTCCCACCAAGACAAGCATTTACACAACAAACAATAATAACTGCAAACCCTTTTTAGAGGTGACTACTTCCACAAAAGGAAACGGGGGCAGGATTATGAGCATCAGGCACTTTCAGGCCCTGCACACTGACATGATACTGCTCCATCCCCACGACCCCAGACGCTGGTGTTGGGCATCTCACGCACTGTCGGAAGCAATATCAGTTTTCAGAAATACTATAGAATCCAATCCAGAAGTAAATAGTAAGGAGATTAAAATAATGCATGTTAATTCTACTTCTCTATAAATAATCATTTATGTGAACAAACGTGTCTCCACAAAGGGTCCGTTACATTATATCACTGTTTAAAATAGCAAAAAGGCAAAAGTCTGCTCAAAGAGGATGGGCTAAATAATTATGATAAATTCACATGGTGGAACAGTTTTCAGGCATTAAAAATCATGTCTTCCTACAGCAGGCACTAGGTTGTGGGCACTCATTCTATGAGGCTATAGTTACCCAAAAGAGTTTAAAAATTATTTTTGCTGAGGATAATGGCTTCCAACTCCACCCATGTCCCTGCAAAGAACATGGTCTTGATTCAATGCCATCCCCATTAAGCTACCAATGACTTTCTTCACAGAATTGGAAAAAACTGCTTTAAAGTTCATATGGAACCAAAAAAGACCCTGCATTGCCAAGACAATCCTAAGTCAAAAGAACAAAGCTGGAGGCATCACGCTACCTGACTTCAAACTGTACTACAAGGCTACAGTAACCAAAACAGCATGGTACTGGTACCAAAACAGAGATATAGACCAATGGAACAGAACAGAGCCCTCAGAAATAATACCGCACATCTACAGCCATCTAATCTTTGACAAACCTGACAAAAACAAGAAATGGAGAAACGATTCCCTATTTAATAAATGGTGCTGGGAAAACTGGCTAGCCATAAGTAGCTGAAACTGGATCCTTTCCTTACCCCTTATACGAAAATTAATTCAAGATGGATTAGAAACTTAAATGTTAAACCTAAAACCATAAAAACCCTAGAAGAAAACCTAGGTAATACCATTCAGGACATAGGCATGGGCAAGGACTTCATATCTAAAACACCAAAAACAATGGCAACAAAAATCATAATTAACAAATGGCATCTAATTAAACTAAAGAGCTTCTGCACAGCAAAAGAAACTACCATCAGAGTGAACAGGCAACCTACAGAATGGGAGAAAATTTTTGCAATCTACTCATCTGACAAAGGGCTGATATCCAGAACCTACAAAGAACTCAAACAAATTTACGAGAAAAAAACAAACAACCCCATCAAAAAGTGGGCAAAGGATATGAACAGACATTTCTCAAAAGAAGACATGCATACAGCCAACAGGCACATGAAAAAATGCTCGTCATCACTGGCCATCAGAGAAATGCAAATCAAAACCACAATGAGATACCATCTCACACCAGTTAGAATGGCAATCATTAAAGTCAGGAAACAACAAGTGCTGGAGAGGATGTGAAGAAATAGAAACACTTTTACACTGTTGGTGGGATTGTAAACTGGTTCAACCATTGTGGAAAACAGTATAGAGATTCCTCAAGGATCTAGAACTAGAAATACCATATGACCCAGCCATCCCATTACTGGGTATATACCCAAAGGATTATAAATCATGCTGCTATAAAGACACATGCACACGTATGTTTATTGCGGCACTATTCACAATAGCAAAGACTTGGAATCAACCCAAATGTCCATCAGTGACAGACTGGATTAAGAAAATGTGGCACATATACACAATGGAACACTATGCAGCCATAAAAAAGGATGAGTTCGTGTCCTTTGTAGGGACATGGATGCAGCTGGAAACTATCATTCTCAGCAAACTATTGCAAGAACAGAAAACCAAACACCGCATGTTCTCACTCATGGGTGGGAATTGAACAATGAGTTATACCTGATGTAAATGACGAGTTGATGGGTGCTGATGAGTTGATGGGTGCAGCACACCAACATGGCACAAGTATACATATGTAACAAACCTGCACGTTTTGCACATGTACCCTAGAACTTAAAGTATAATAATAAAAAAAAAAGAACATGGTCTTGTTATTTTTTATGGCTGCATAGTATTCCATGGTGTATATGTACCACATTTTCTTTATCCAGTCTGTCATTGATGGGCATTTAGGTTGGTTCCATGTCTTTTCTATTGTGAATAGTGCTGCAGCAAACATACATGTGCATGTATCTTTATGACAGGATGATGTATATTCCCTTGGGTATATACCCAGTAATGGGATTGCTGGGCCAAATGCTATCTCTGCCTCTAGGTCTTTGAACAGTCACCATGCCGTCTTCCACGATGGCTGAACTAATTTACACTCCCCACGACCAACAGTGTAAAAGTGTTCTCTTTCTCCACAACCTTGCCAGCATCTGTTGTTTTTTGACTTTTTAATAATAGCAGAATGGCTATTTTTAAAAAGTTAAAAAACAGAAGGTGCTGATGAGACTGTGGAGAAAAGGAAATGCTTATATACTGTTGCTGGGAATGTAATTAGTTCAGCTTCTGTGTAGGGCCGTTGGAGGTTTCTCAAAGAACTTAAAACAGAACTACCATTCAAAAAAGAAAATAATCATTCTACCAAAAAGATACATGCACTCATACGTTCATTGCAGCACTATTCACTGTAGCAAAGTTACTGAATCAATCTTGTGCCCATTAGCGGTGGCCTGGATAAAGAAAATGTGGTACATATACACCATGGAATACTATGCAGCCATAAAAAAAGAACATGGATGCAGCTGGAGCCATTGTCCTAAATGAATTAACACAGGAACAGAAAACCAAATACTCCATGTTCCCACCTATAAGTGGGAGCTAAACAGTAGGTACTCATGGGTGTAAAGATGATGACAGTAGACACTGGGGACTAATATTAATAGATGGAGGGGAGGGAATGGGGCAAGGGTTGAAAAACTAACTATTGGATACTATGCTCCCTGCCTGGGTGACAGAATAAATTATACCCCAAACCTCAGCATCACGCAATGTACTCATGCAGGGACATGGATGGAGTTGGAAGCCATTATCCTCAGCAAACTAATGCAGGAACAGAAAGCCAATCACCACATGTTCTCACTTGCAAGTGGGAGCTGAATGATAAGAATACGTGGACACAGGGAGGGGAACAAACACACTGGCGCCTGTCGGAGGAATGGAGCGGGGAGAGCATCAGGAAGAGTAGCTAAAGGATGCTGGGATTCATAGCTAGGTGATGAGATGATCTGTGCAGTAAACCACCATGGCACAGGTTTACCTATGGAACAAACCTGTACATCCTGCACGTGTGTTCCTGAACTTAAAATAAAAGTTGAAGAAAAAAATATAAAATAATTTTTAAATAACCATTCTGACTGGTGTGAGATGATATCTCACCATAGTTTTGATTTTCTGCACAGTATTTTTGACACCTCTCTCAATAAGAACTATGTTTATAATCACATTTTCGAAATGAACAAAGTGGAAAGTCAAAAATAAAAAATTTTTAAACTCTTTTGGGTAACTATAGCCTCATAGAGTGAGTGCCCAGCAACCAAATCCCTGCCCTAGGAGGACAAGGCCAGCGTGGGTGTGGAAATCCTGGTGTGCGTGTTCAGCATTTCATGTCTGTAGACCAAGGCTTCCTCTACTAGGAAAAAAGAAGTTTTGACAAGATAGTCTAAAATTTCCTCCCTGTCCTAAAATATTGCCTTTTAAGTCATATCTTATTTAAATCACTGAACTATGCAAAGGATGAACTGAGATTCAATCTCTAACAAGTGTTCTCAAGGGTGATTTCCAGAATTGTTGCTTAATCCCACTCGCAGCCCCACATGGAGAGGGGAAACAGGTACAGAGGTATCAGGATGATCACAAATCACTTCCACGCTCTTTATTAAGGTAGCCCTGAAACTCGGTGACTGCCAGAATTGCTTTCTAGTTGGAAACTTGCCCTCTCGTCCTTGGCAAGTTACAATTTAAGGTGAATAAAGTAATACATTTGACTTATTTTAACTGCCCTCAAGGGCAGACTCCAAGAAAGCAGCAGAATGCTTCTGCAAGCTGGTGCTTGTGAACAATGCTGGGGCTACTGGCGTGTCCTGCATGGAGCTCTGGGTGGCGCTCCAAAGACACAGAGCAGAGCAGCTTCTGTAGGATGTAGAGGGGAAGCACTTAACTAGTGCTGGCACATTATATATATTTTATCATTTAGTCCTTACAACAAGCTTCTGAGATATCTGTTATCATCTCCATTTTGCAGGTGAGGAAATTTAAGAACAGCAATATTGCAACTCAGAGAAGTAGATGCCCTCAAAAAAACTCACTTGTGTAATAATCCACAAAATAAGTCCATTTTAAGTAAAAATGTTAAATTCTAAGTATCAACAGACTATCTGAATTAAAACTGTGGTTTTTATTGCTTATAAAAAAGGAATGTCTATTTAAACAAATTAAATGGTTATTTTTACTAAGAATCAAGTGATAAGAACGGTGGGATGGAATGTTCTGTCCTGTAGACCTAATAAATGTCTATCAAGTACAAAAATGTTGAGAACTTGGGACAAATCTTTAAATTTAGCATTATAATTAGCTTCAACATTGCATAACTCTAAATAACTTTTCCTGAGACCTGTCTTTTCAAATCCCCCAAAACAAAAGGAAAATGAAAACTTCAATTAATTGCACAGTGTGCCTTAAAGATGGCTATCTCCCTCCGCACATGGTTACTTCACTGCCTTCCGCCACTTGGTTACTTAAGTGCTTTGACAAGTATGACAAGCTTGCACAGCGTGTTCTGACTTCAAGAGCAACACATCTCTGCAGGCATTCCCTTCCAAACATTGCTTCTGTAAAACTTCAATTATTCTATGCTGACATTTACATTTTTACCAAGTTGGCCAATTTATTCCATTATTAGTTGTTAGAAGCGAACACTTACTTCCTTCAACTTCCTTATCTTTGCAGGTTTTCGAGGAACTATATGAATATAACTGCAAAAGAAGAAAGAAGAAAACATCATTAGAAGGAAGATATTTACACAGAAAGTTCCAGACTCTTTAGAAATGAGCCCTTTTCCGGCTTAATAGATACGACCCCACAGCAATTTGGAACTAGAATCTAAAATTGTCTCGGTGTTAGAATCCGCATCAGAATACAATAGCAACGCTGTTGTAGGACAGTTTTCACACTGGGGTACCACTGGCACTGCCCCTTGAAAGTGTCTCTTAAGTGACACTGCTTTCCCTCATCTGATTTTATTAAAGAGAAACCTGAGAAATCATCCAATTCAACAGCATTTTTTAACCAGGTCGCTGAAGGCCCAGAACTGCAGGCTCATCAATGTTCCCATGACAGGCTAAGGTCGGAACAGAAACCCAGACTCTCCTCCAGCTCCTCTGCACCCCCACTGCTCCTCCTGGCTCACAGAAATTCAACACTGTTCCCCTTTTGCCAAAACTGCAAACTGGAAAAGAGTCACCAGCATAAAATGTGTCTGAGCCCTACTAACGCAAGGTTTTTTTACTGTTGGGGACTTTTGGGACTTCCATGTTCCTCAAAAATAAAATGTTTTCATGGGTAATAAATAATACCTTCAAATTTATATGTGATACAAAGGTTTCTTCCTGATTAAAAAAAATATGTATTTGAGATTGTTATTGTTTTTGATAGTTTTAGCAATATTCAGAGAAGGGTCAACTTAGACTGGTAAATAGAAGGGGAAGAAATAACGAAGTGTTCAATAAAGAGTCACAGACGCAGATCCCCACAGAAACTGGTCAAGTAAATGATGACACTCGCCAAGGGTGGTCTCAGGGACTGGTGGGGGCTGTGGCCAGTGGGAGTGTCCCTTCCCTTCTGGGGTGGACAGGGCCTCACAGGTCCAGATAGTGGAGATGCGCGCAACTACAACCAAGTCCTCTGAACAATCAAATCCTCTATTTTTTCAAGGGAGACCAAAAGTTCATATTACTACATGAATTCTCCCAATTACAAAACACTGCAGCCAACGCAAATCTTCGAAAACTGTGTGAACCAAACAAAACATGGCTGCTGGCTGAGTTCGGCCTGAGCCTCTCCACTTGCCTGGAGGTCCTTGTATCCACTCTTCACTAGCTTAGTCTAGTCTTCGTCTTTTCCAAATAAATATTTTAAATTTGTTCTAAATTCCCAAATTCCATATTTGTTTATGAACACTAACCTCCCAAATGAGACATCTGACTTTCATTACATGGAACCAAAATATAAAATTTAACACAGAAAAACACATAAAAAGATCCTACAAAAACACAAAATACTATTTATTATTTCAATGTTGTGCTCCCAAGAACATATAAAAACAGAAAGAAAGGACAAATAGTTCCTCAGAGAGCCCATGACCTGAGGTCTTTAACCCAGGCACTTAGAGAAGCCTGCTGGGTGGGCTTGGCTTGCCTTGAGGTGGGCAGAGAGTGGGTCTGTGAAGCCGAGATGGGACCAGCAGGTGCAAGCTCCCTCCTGGCTACTTCCAGAGAACAAAGGAAGGGACGAAACCAACCATGAGAACCAGTGCCAGGCACTTTACCGTACGGCATTCATTCCATTCTCCCAACCGTACCGCAGAGTGGATGTTAAGCCTGCTTTATTGATGAGGACACCAAGTCTTGGAGAGGTTATTTAACTTGTTAAACGTTACTCAGGTAGAGAAAGCCAGGATTAAATTCCACCAGTCTCTGGCTCTGAGGCCAGCATTCCTGTCATCTATCACAAATTCCTCTCCACCCACTTTTCCTCTTTCTCCTGTCATCTGCTAGTTTCCAGGTACAAATGGGTGGCCAGGGAGATGAGAGGAAAAAGCTGGGTTGAGGAAGAAGGAGGATAGTTTGATTCAAATAGCACATTCACACTCATGTCTCAGCAACCAGCTCTAAGGTAAACAGGGTAATATTCCTAAGCATTCAAATTGTTTGGGGTCCCGCCCCTAAACACACACAGACACATACACGCACACACACACATGCGTGCACACATACACAACACCCTGATTTAGATTTTGTTGTAAATATGACTTTCTCCACAAAAGAAATATTAATTCTAGGCTATAAAGCCTAGACACTTTAAATTGTTTTGAACAGTAAATATTATCTTACAATATTTTGTTTTATAAAGAAAAAAATTATGTTCTTTGGGTCTCAAATTATTTTATTCCAGGAAATGTCTGAGTAATGACTGGATATTGGATAGATTTGTTGGTGTTTGTCTTTTTAACTCACCGTCTCGAAACCACTATTACCAGGGGAGCTCCCGGATCACTAACGTATTAACAGGCTTCACTTCAAAGTTCATTTGCTGGTGACACAATTAGAGGATTATTTTCCAGTGAAAATTAATTGCACTGCTCAATGGTTTAGCAATTACAGAATAGAAATTTCCAAGAGCTAGTTTACTTTACTAATACCAGTGAAAATCCAGCCACACTTTTCAGAGCTTTGTTCACCAAAGTCTGAATTCCAATTTCATACTCATTGACCTAAAAAAACTGAAGAAAAGGAACCCCACGTGCTCTCTGTGTTGAACTTCACAGGCGGACATGGCTCATCTATTTTACAGCAATGAAGATGCATGGATAATAGATAACGCAAAATAACCCAGGCTGCCTGCCACACAGACCCCAACTCCCCTCCCTCTGCAGTGCGCAACATGTCTTTTCTCCCAAAAAGTAATCACAAACAGTAAAAGCACTGGGAAGAAAAACATCTCAATTTTTTCTCAATACTTTTGCTACATGTCCAAAACATTTTAAATAAACCATGAGACTTGAGACTCTCTCTACCAAACTGGAGGTATAACAGGGTCTGCTGGAAAACGCCTAGCCCCACAGCAAGAGGAAAGAGTCATGTCTCCCAGGCATGCTCCAGGCGTTGTGGCAGGTGCTTGATATGTCTCCTTTCCCGTTTGCTAACATGTAAAACATAGGCCAGTTTTACAAGGAAATGTCTTAGGATAAAATTAAATAATTTTCATTATATGTGTATCAAAAAGGGCTTTAAAGTCGGTTTTTGTAGAAATATATTCTTTAATTGTAAAACAACACTCAACACTGGATCCGAGGGGGATGTCTGTTCTAGATATTGACATCATCTGCCTCGCCCAGAAAAAATACTCACAAATTACATGGCTATAAAGGACTATAATTTTGTCCACGAATTCTCATACATAACAGGATTATCACAGTAATAAATTTCACTCTGAAATATGCTAATCCAGATTCTACCTCTTAGCAACTGTGATGCCTGCAACTTACGATTTTTCTTCAGAAACAACTGAAGGGTAAATTCACATCTTTGCAAATACCACTAAGAATTTGGAACCATACACCAGCCCTCACACTAAATCCTACTACTTTTTCAAAAAACAACAAACAAAACTCAAGATGCTGATTTAACTCAGAGCATTTTTGAACTGGGAGCATTTGAAAGAAAATGGAAATCCTCTCCGGGGAATCTCACTTTTATCTCAGCCCTCGAAGAATGTCCCCACACAAAGCTACAAAAGGAGTAGTTCACAGTCAAAAAATAAGTACACCTACAAGGAAATAAAGGACCCGGAGAGAAAAGCAGCAGAGATCACAGAAAGCAGACACAGGCTGCAAGAACGGGATTACAGACACCAACCGTGGGAGGGCAATAGTTTCATTAATCAAAGGCAAGCTTGAAAACGCACGCAGGCCCAAGTGATGAACACAGAGTTAGAGGGGCCACCCCCAGCGATTTCAAATGGGAACTGCCCAACCCGCCCCATTCCCAGGCCCTGCCCCCACGTCCCCCATGTCCCTCCCCCCGCCCTTACGCCCCTCTCCACACCCCTCCCCCACGCCCTCCTCCACACCTCCCCATGTTTCTGCCCCATGCCCCTCCCCCACGCCCTCCTCCACACCCCCCATGTTTCTGCCCCATGCCCCTCCCCCACGCCCTCCGCGCAGTCTCTGGAGCCGTCCTGATTCGCTGCCGGCGAGGGCCCGCCCTGCCCCATAGGAAGGGGTCCTGGGGGTGGGGCTGCCTCGGCTTAGCCCCCAGAAAACCACGAAAACCACGTGGCCTGGGGCGGCCCGGCGCCGGCTGCGCTGGATCCACTCCGGAAGACGGGCGCCTGAGCCGGGAGGGAAGCCTGGGGAGGACAGCTGGGGAGCACGGCCCTGACCACGCTCAGACCCAAGAGGGCGCGGGGGGCGCGGGGGGCGCGGGGGACGCGGGCGCACTTACTCGAGCTCCTTGAAGCGCTCGCGGCCCGCCGCCACGTACTTGCCGCCCGTCTGCAGCGCGTCCAGCCCCAGCACCGGGTGCCCACGCATGGGCGTGAAGAGGCGGCGCACGCCGAACGGGACGTCCACCTGCTCCGTGAGCTGCTCCAGCAGCGCCTCGAAGGTGGCCGCGCGGCGCCGCGACAGCACGAAGTTCTTGCCCACGTAGAACGGGTCCCCGTTGCGGTACACCACGATGGTCTTGGCGGGCGTGGTGTCCACCAGCGCGGAGGGCCCGCGGGTGCCCATGGCCGCGCCCCGCTCCTCGCTCGCCGGGCCGGGAGGCTGCGACAGCGCGGGCAGCGACGCCTGCAGAGCCGCGCCCAGGCCCAGGCACCGCCGACGGAAGGTCCTCTCCAGCCGCGGGCGCGGGACGGGGACGGGACGGGGACTGGACGGGGCTGCTAGGCGGGCGGAGGCTGCGTGTTGACGCGACCCTGGGCGATTGTGACCGCCTGGCCGCCAGGGCGAGGGGCGCGAGGCCGGGGCAGGAGGGGGGCGGCACCGGGCAGGGTCGGGTGAGGGATGCAGCGGGGAGCCCGGGCAGGTGAGGGGCGGCACCAGGCAGGGACAGGTGATTGGGTAATGGGGAGACCAAGCAGGTGAGGGGGCAACGCGGAGCCCGGGGAGGTGACTGGCGTGAAGGCAGAGCCCAGGAAAAGAGGTGGAGGAGGCCAGAATGATTGTGCTGAGCTCCCTGGGACGCGCACGTGCCCCCTCCCCCACACTCGCCGCCCTCCTCTGTAGAAGCGGTAGAGAGGGGCGTTATGGAGACCAGGACCATATTGACAGTCAACACTGGATGGGTGCTGGGAGCTGCTTCACATTTTTGAACCTCTGTTTCTTTGATCTTGGGTTGAACTTGACCGGTTCAGACCCAAAATCTTCTAGGACTCCTGGCCCAGAGTGGAGAATTTGAGCTTTTCCACCAGAGGCGGGGCTGTGCAGAGCCGCTCGGAGCCGGTGAGGGCAGCGCTATAGCCGCTGGTGTGCGGTGTCACGCGTGTGCCATCAGAACGCACCCTCATTGGGGTTAAGAATGATTCAAAGGGAGAGGGGGTCTTTGGAAGAATCGTTCCTACTCTGGGTAAAGATAGGCCAGTCCTCTTGAGTGATTCTAGAAATGTATTTTCCCAAAGGTTTTGATGAGCTTGACAAAGTTTCAAAGACTATAGGCTACATGTTATGGCTGGAAGTCCACACCGAAGGTACAGAATATTGATATTATCAGTATCAATATCTTATAATGTTAAAAACAAAAAAGTAGTTCCTTAGAGACCACCATTCCTTAAGAGACCACCTTAGAGACCAGCCGTAGCCAGTATGTAAGCTACCAAATGCCTCATAGCGACATTAAATACAGAGATCCATTTGTGAGATGACCACTTTATTAAATCACCAGGTGTTCGAAACACTTGAAAAGAAGACTATGACTGGGAAATTTCTGCTGTGTGTCCGACACCGGGACTTTGTGTGTGTTAAGGGTTTGCTTTGAAGCCCACCGAGAACCTCATCATGGGCTTCTCCCGGGGCCTCAGGAGGCAGATGGAGCTGGGGAAGCCCCGGAGCCGAAGGCGGCTCACTCCCCCGTCGGGGACGATGGTGAGCCTGGCGTGAGTGATGACATCTTGGAGCTCCAGGGTCAGGCTATCAAATAGGTGACTTTGGTTGGGAGACAGCTGAAAAGCAAGCAGATGCAGAGGCCCTAGTCTGTTAACAGGGTATGTGTGGCCAAATGAGCCCATGCCCCAGGCAAACCTTTGGCCTGGACTTAAGCGAAGGGGCTTTAAAATAAGTTATTAAGTGATGATAATTTGGCTTTCCATGAAAATCTGCTAGTAGGAATAGGATGCCCAAATAATACATGAATAATCAGGCCCCAATAAACAATTGATGGGCAACCTAAATGCCCACCAATTGTTTCTCATAGTTGATTATACATAAGCAAATTGATAAGAAAATGAAAGAACAGATCATCTTGGTCTCTCCCAGAGATTATTACCTATCTTCACATGGGAGCAGCTCTCACCTCCAGCCTGACCCTCTTTCTAAATTAAAGAAGACACTTGTGGAATATCTCAGAGCGTCCACCTGCAGGACCATTATAGCTTTAAATGTGCTAGTAGCCTCTTCTACAAAGTTACACATAATGCAGAGACATGTTTCCATGTATGTTTTCTGAGCACGTAACAATTTTGTTCTAACAAAATTTGGAAATACAAAAGTGGAGAGAAATAGAGCCTTTCTTCTTAAGTTTTCAGATAGGGGTTTTAAACCTCATTCATTTTACCATTAAACTGAGCAGAAACCTTGGAGTGTATCCTAATCCTTCAACAGAGAATCTTAGGGAAATAGCATAGTCTAAGTGCTGGCTCCTAAAGACATGCCACACGAACCCTGGTCACAGGAAGCAGTGGTTTCCACTTGTGGGCCGGGAGAATCCACTTTTGCTTGATCACATCTTCTTCTTCCTGAGTTGTCAGGACGCACCCATCCACTTTACAGCTGTCAGGAGCATTGCCTGTTGGAGCAAAACACAGCGTGATTTTCTGCCCTCATTTACACTCAGTTTGGCATATAGGACATCATGCTTTTTTAATAAGATCAAAAACCCAGCAAAGAACAAGTCCCTGCTCTTCCTGAGCAAGAGCAAAGGTATGAAGTATGTGAGAGAAGGAACAAACTGGTTTGTGATGCTCAGATTGCCTCATGAAATAGACATTTCTTTTTCAGAAGACTCAGAAGCAGTCCACCATATGTGAAGGGGCTGGCGCATTTCAGTTTGAATGTATAGCGTTCTCACTTTGAAATCTGAATGTATTTGATAAGCTTCCTCAATTGCAGATTTAATTACTTGCAGACTGCTATGTGGCTCATCTGAAATTATTATGAAGCTGGAAAATATTTTCCTATGACATATTTCTTAACATGACAATCAAAAGGAAATACTGAGTTTTATGTTAGCTAGCGCTGGGCACCAGCAACACACATGTATTTGGGAATTTCTGAGTCATCTTCAGGTGAGAGTATATGGTCCTGAGATTCTTCTCTCTTTGGAATATCATAGGAATCATGTGTTCAGTGGGGTTAGAGGACCTTGGGGGGAAGGTCCCACTCTCTTTGAGAAGACAGAACTTCTGTTGGGGCTCTTTAGGATCAACAGAGTAGGAGCTGCTAATTAAGAACCCTGGAAAAGAGGAGGCTGTGGCTCACATGCCCGCTTTGTGGCCCATCTCTCAAAACGGTAGTCTCCAGGGTGGGCGAACATGCCCCTGGGGTACATACGGACACAAAGGACGCAGGAAGAGAACATTAGAGCTGCTATTTCTATTTGATATATATACATATGTGAATGTATATTAAGCTTTGTGTATTTGATATAACTTACTATATTATTGCTATAAGTGGATACTGCCATGCTCCCTCATTTCCATTACAGTCATCATATTGTATGTACCAGAGGTATCCTGAGTGATCGACAGTGGTAGATTCACGACCTGTTGCAGTTTTGGGTGCCTGCTTAAGTGGATATACTGTTTGTTATCTAGTTTTATCTAAAGCATCCCTCACAAAAATAAGTAAGTTATTTTAAACCATTCATGCAGAGAACTGTGGATTAAATATGCCACAAAAAAATGCAAGTATGTATGAACAAGAAAATCCAGAACTGCCATTTTACCTGACCCTCAGTCAGCCACATTGAAAAGTAAAAACCATGGCCACATAACCAGACCTAAAATGCAGTCTTAAAAAAAACAAGCAATGGGGAAATGACTCCCAATTCAATAAATGGTGCTGGGATAACTAACTAGCCATATGCAGAAGATTGAAACAGGAACCCTTCCTTACACCATATATAAAAATCAACTCAAGATGGATTAAAGACTTAAATGTAAAACCTGAAACTATAAACACCCTGGAAGATAACTTAGGAAATACCATTCTGGACATAGGAACTGGCAAAGATTTCACGATGAAGATGCCAAAAGCAATGGCAACAAAAGCAAAAAAAAAAAAAAAAAAAAAAATGACAAATGGGATCTGATTAAAGAGCTTCTGCACAGCAAAATAAACTGTCAACAGAGTAAACAGACAACCTACGGAATAGGAGAAAATATTTGCAACCTATGCCTCTGACAAACGTCAAATATCCAGAATCTATAAGGAATTTTAACAAATTTACAAGCAAAAAACAACCCCATTAAAAAGTGGGCCAAGGACATAAACAGATGCTTCTCAAAAGAAGACATACATGCAGCCAACAAGCACATGAAAAAATGGCCGATATCACTAATCATTAGAGAAATGCACATCAAAACCACTGGGAGATACAATCTCACACCAGTCAGAATGGCTGTTATGAAAAAATCAAAAAATAACAGTTGCTGACAAGGTGGTGGAGAAAAGGGAACATGTACACACTGCTGATGGGAGTGTAAATTAGTTCAGCCATTATGAAGGTGTTGTGGCGATTCCTCAGAGAACTAAAAACAGAATTACCATTTGCCTTAGCAACCCCATTATTGGTATATAACCAAAGGAATATAAATCATTTTGCCATAAAGACATGTACATGTATGTTCATTGCAGCACTGTTCACAATAGCAAAGACATGGAATCAACCTAAATGTCCATCAATTGTAGACTGGCTAAAGAAAATATGATACATATACAACATGGAATACTATGCAGCCATAAAAAATAATGAGATAATGTCCTTTGCAGCAACGTGGATGCACGCAGCTGGAGACCATTATTCTCAGCAAACTAACACGGGAACAGAAAACCAAATACCATATGTTTTCATAAGTGGCAGCTAAATAATGGGAACACATGGGCACATGGACACTGGGGCCTAATTGAAGGTGGAGGGTGGCAGGAGGGAGATCAGGAAAAAATACTTATTGGGTACTATACTTGAAACCTAGGTGACAAAATAATCTGTACACCAAAACCCCATGACACAGGTTTACCTACATAACAAACCTGCACATTTACCCTTGAACCTAAAATAATAGTTAAAAGAAAAAATAGATAAAATGCCATCTTTCCAAAATAAGTTAAAATTACCAAGACTTCCTGAAATAATTATAGGCACTACTGTTGATGAGCCTGGCCATGAACTTGATATAATGGTTAATAATTGAGTAAAGTCACAATAATTCCCAAGACATTTAAAAACCACTCACCCGGAACATGAATATAAACTGCCACTATTTATTCAAAAGTGGCTAGCATGGAATACTCAATGCAGTACTTATAAAATGTCATATAATACAATTATAAAATTGTATCAACTTCGTTTGAATTGTCTTAATAATACACATATGTATTTCATAAGAAAGTAAATACAGAATACCAGCGTTGTTTGTCCAAATATTTTTTTTTTTAACAAATAGAGGTGCACGGTTTTAAAAATGTGTAAATCACTGTCTTAAAAGTGAAGCCCGGGGAAGAAATGGTCACTCCTCTTCCCCAATCTGCTTAGGACCCTTCTCTGTAAAAAGCTGCCTCCCATCCCTGTGCTCCTCACAGGCTGTTTCCAAGGGGGATGCAGAGCCTCTATAGTAAAGAGCTGGACAGTGTCATAGAATCTTGTATGACTTTGGGGGTCATCCAGCCCAAATGTGAATTTTATAGAGGGGTTACTAAAGTTCAAAGCGCTGGCTGGGCATGGTATCTCACGCCTGTAATCCCACCGCTTTGGGAGGCTGAGATGGGCATATCACCTGAGGTCAGGAGTTCGAGAATAGCCTGGTCAACATGGTGAAACCCGTCTCTACTAAAAATACAAAAATTAGCCAGGCATGGTGGCGGGCACCTGTAATCCCAGCTACTCAGGAAGCTAAGGCAGGAAAAATCGCTTGAACCCAGGAGGTAGAGGTCGCAGTGAGCCAAGATCGTGCCACTGCACTCCAATCTGGGTGACAAAGCAAGACTCCATCTCAAAAATAAATAAGGGTTGGGCACAGTGGCTCAGGCCTGTAATCCCAGCACTTTAGGAGGCCACCGTGGGTGAATCACCTGAGGTCAGGAGGTCAAGACCAGCCTAGCCAACATGGCAAAAACTCATCTCTACTAAAAATACAAAAATTAGCTGGGTGTTGTGTAGAGTGCCTGTAATCCCAGCTACTCAGGAGACTGAGGCAGGAGAATCGCTCAGACCCTGGAAGTGGAGGTTGCAGTGAGCCGAGATTGCACCACTGCACTCCAGCCTGGGCGACACAGCAAGGCTCCATCTCAAATTAATAAATAATAGATAGATAGAGTTCTAAGGGTTAAAGTAGCATGCTCAAAATTACACAGCTTAAGTGGGGAATCCACACCGAGAGCCCAGTGTCCTCAGTCCCACTTCCATAGAACTCAATCTTTAGAATAAACACACCAATTATAAGGTACTTCTTTATGGCTTTGCATTTACCTTTAAAATATTTTGTGTCAATTTCAATTCGAGTTATTACTCCAGGATGTGCCAATCGGAAAACTGCCCATTCACAACCCGGAACCAAGAGAATGCCATTGTCATCATTCTGGAATTCAGAAGAGAAGAAAATGGTAAATGAACTTAGAGTCATTCAAGAAACCAGTCCTGAAAACCAACGGGTGGAAAAGGTTGACGTGCTTCTTTTATTTCTTACTGTAGAAGAGTGTTTCCTGGGGCCTGATGTGTAGATCACTGTCATGTAAATTGCCTCTTTGCTATCATTTCTTAAATATCTCATGCCAATTTGTGAGTTCATGGGGCCCGGATAAGTTTTTCTAAATTTCTATGTCAATTACAGATCCCTGCAAAATGTTATACGTGCAGCAATCTTTATCTAATCCAGTCCATAGGTTCTCTAATTAGTTTGTTTTGACCTTTCAAGGTACATATTTTGTTGGTCAAACCTATACCGATACGTGATGTACGTTCAAACCTTAGTTTTGAGAACGGAGAGTTTGTTCACTGATCTCTCAAAGCATCAGGTGACATGAAATCCAATTTAGGAAGGGGAGAGCACTTTTCTGACCAAGTTTTCAGTAGGATTTGCAAATTGAAAGGCATTGTATTTTTTGTTTCGCTTCATCTTGGTTTCTCTATCTCAAATTAGTTACTGGCCAAATTAAACAGCTGCATAGACTCTAGGGCGCCCTGTCCATCACAAGTTCACATAAGTGGTGTAATCCTGAGATACACAGATATTTAGCATTACTAAACTAGTAGTTCTTCCCCAGACCTCCCAACATATTTATTCATAACTTTTGTATTATTAAATCGCAGCTCTTTTTGTTTCTTTATTGAAGAAACAGAGGAATGTTCCAAAAATGCATTGGCGTAGCTGGCAATGACCGGTATGTTTGGCCTTCTGAGTCTCTGCCCTGATATCATCATGAAAACAGTGGGAAATTTGGAAAAAGTAAATCATAGTAATTAGCATTTAGAACAATGCATATGAGGATTCTAAAATATGCAAAAGTTTATTTAAATGAAAAAAGTTCCAAAAAATACTTTTTAGAAAAACTTTAAACCATAGTTATTTTTAACTTCTTACTTCTAATATCGGTGGCCTGTCCAGCCTTCTTGCCGTTTCCCAACCATCCGCCATAGACTTTGCCCCACCGACTCCTACAGAAAATAACATTGTTGAAGGGTAAACTGTATGATTTTAACTATGAGGACAAATACAATGCTGTAATTAAATTACAGATCTCATGCATCTGAGCATTGCTACATAAATTATTTTCATTAAAGTTAATGTTTCAGTAAATTCACAATCATAGCGTTAGTTAAGTTTTACTTTTCCTTTTAAAGCAGATACTTAGGCCAAAATTAGGTAGAAAAATTGGTAATATTGACTTATTTCATGTCATAAAGGCATCAAATCCTACACATGGAAGATTAATCTCATCCACTCCCATGCTTTGAGATGTGCCTTTCCTTTTAAATCATGCTGACCAGATTGGAGTATGTAATGCTGGTGTCCAGACTTCCTAAATAAGCCAGCTCCGAGAATATCATCTTACCTATTATATTGTTTGGGTGCCCAAACTTAGCGTTACTATATCCTACACAGACGCCCCCAAAAGCGATGGCCCCTAGGTCTGCATGTTCCTTGGGGTCGGTTGCTGTCCAGTCTTTTTGTCCAGTACCTAATACTCTAAGTCGTGCAATTCCACCATCTGAAAAGGAAAGGTGCCTTAGTTATTGTTTGTAAAAATGGCTGCTTGTGTATCATCAACTACAGGACCCTCCTGTCTTCTCCAGTGTCATCTCTTGGTAGGTTTTGGCCACATCCGCCTGCTGTTTCTCACATACAACAAGCCCACTGCCCCAGGGCCTTTGCACTTGATATTATCCTGTACCAGAACAACTTTCCCAGCTCTCCAAAAGACTACTTATGTTCCTCACCTTAAAGGCATGGCCTCAGAAAAGCCTTCCCTCCATCCTCTGAAGTTATCTCCTCCCCGCTCCATCCAGCCACTGCCTGCTCCCCAGGTTACATTTTATCATATCCCCTTGCTTATTTACTCCAGAGCTCTAATTACAGCCTGAAATTATCTTTTTAAGTCCCTGCTAAAATCAGTCTCTCAAACCCAGAAGGCGAAATCCTTGGAGACCAGACCAGTTATCTGTGTTGTGCACTTCTGTGCCGCTCTTGTATCGTCTCTACCTAGAAGAGGTCTGAGCACACAGTAGGCATTGAAGTTTTTTTAATTAAATAAACAACTCCAGGGTCAAACAGCATTTGAGAAATTCACCATACAAATAATATTTCGTGCTAGAAATGAGCATTGCTGACTCTCACAGACTCGGACAAGAGAACCTTATGTTTTTATTTTTACAACACCACACTGCTTAGCAATGTTATTGAGAATACAAAAGATAATATTCACAAAATCAAATTGCTACTGAGAACCACAACAGCCTGAAATTAGGTCTGCAGAGCAGCAAATAGCTACCAAAATCAACTCACAGCATCTGATTCTAGTAGAATTAATGTTTTGTTTCTTCGAATATTAATTCCTAGAAGGTGGAAACCAAGCATTTTTAATATAGAAAATTAATTTAATCAAAATACTCTACTAAAACAAGCCCTATATGTTTTTATTTTACAAATTTGGTGAAAATGAGTGATCTGAAAATTTTTTGGTAAAACAGTGGAAGTCTTGCTATTTACAACAAATAAAACCAAAAACTTCATTGCCATAAAACCCTAGAAAACATCCTGGAGGGAGTCGCTCAGCAGGAGCTAGGCTGTGAGAGAAGTATCACTGCCATTCCAGTTCATTAAATATCATAATTGGCTTTAATGGTATAGAAGATATTCATCTGTTGAAAGTAAAGTCTACTTCACATTTTTAAAACTAAGATTCTTCTTTACAGAGTTAATATCCAAAGTTGCTTTTAATCACAACTGTCAAGGAATCCCAGAAATGACTCTTCATCCTCTGAGTACATCTCATTTAAACCAACCCATTCCCACCCAGTGTGTCCCCGCGACATCAGCCTGGTTTTCCGCAGCTTCTTTTCCCTTTACACCTGGATCCCAGGTGGAATCCTCATGGAGCAATTAAAGATGCCACTAAGACTTGGGACATGAAATCTGCATGCAGGCATTGCCCATCTTTCCTCTTCAGGTCGTCAACGCTGACCCATTAGGAAAGAGCTTTTATGTGCTTAGGGATCCTTCATATTCAACCCAGAAAAGCAGGGCTCCCACTCAGAAGCTATTTTAGACCCTCTTTCAACTCATGAATCCTATACAAACTGGGTTGGACATATAAAGTTGCTATTTTGGTGGATCAGAAATAGTCAAATAGAAATGTTTATGGCTCTACCAAAATACTTTTGTTATATGTATCACTATTTTGCAGTTTTTTGTTTTGTTTTGTTTTGTTTTCTTTTCTTTTTGAGACAGAGTCTCGCTCTTGTCACCCAGGCTGGAGTGCAGTGGCACGATCTCGGCTCACTGCAACCTCCGCCTACCGGGTTCAAGTGATTCTGCTGCCTCAGTCTCCCCAGTAGCTGGGATTACAGGCATGTGCCACCACACCTGGCTAATTTTTGTACTTTTAGTAGAGACGGGGTTTCGCCATGTTGGCCAGGCTGGTCTCGAACTCCTGACCTCAGGTGATCCACCCACCTCGGCCTCCCAAAGCTATTTTTCTTATCTGTCTCCCACTGGGTTATTCACTTCATAAGGACAAGGACTCTGTCAATTAAATCTAACAACAAATAGTTACTGAGATTCTCTGTTCCCCATGCTGTACTAAGTGTCAGGTGTACGAAAATGACGATCTGGACCCACGGCCCTTTCTTCATGAAGCGTACACGCTATTGGCTCTGACCTACACATTGTCAGGAAAATGATTATATGGCCAATGCTCAGTCTGTAGCTCAAAGTAGTTATTCCATAGTGTATGTTAAATTAACAAGTGGGAAAAAGGCCTGAATCTCTTGTAAGCTTTGCTCATTCATTGTCTTGCACTGTTTTTAGAACAGATGATTTCAGTGAGTAATTAATATTAGTAAACATGTGTTTAGATCTTTCCATTTTCATGTCTCACTTTAAAGCATCATAACCAGAGAAACATTGCACCTAAAATAAGGTTCCAGAGAACCACTTCTGGCATGACAGCAGGAGGAGCTTTGCTGTCCTGTTCCTCAGTGGAGTTGGTGAAATTTAGGGGGGTTGGGGGATGGGAAAACACTTCAGGTCTCTGGAAATGGTCCTAAGGGCATACGAAAATTCAGCAACATCTATTCAAGAACATCTGCTAAAATTCAGTAAGAGCAGTGAGAGTCTGCAGTATCTGAATCAAGACCTCACCTTCACACCCTCTCCCAGATCAGCAAAGTGGAGACTGCAAACAAGTGCAGCCCACGGTTTCAGGGCTGTCTTCCCAGGAGAGGCAGGACATCAGGGCTTCTCATTCTGCCCCTATATGCCTGTTGCTGAGGCCAAGTCCTGGGTGAGTGTGGTTGAGAGGTAGGGGCTCCTTTATTTGATCCAGCCCTGACTCATGGGACAGGGTCCTACCTTAGGCGTGGCCACTGGGATATTGGGGCCACAGTGACCCATCTCATGGTCCATGAGGTGGAGGCGTCACACTGAGGGTGAGACATCCCCAGCCCTGCAAACCCTGTAACTCAGACAGAGGAAACACCAAATCCGAGTTGCTGTTCAGCAACACCATGTTGTAAGAGGTTTGTCCCACGGGTCCCCTGGGGACAAACACCTAGCTAACCTTCTCACACCACTAGAATATGCTCCCTGGGACCTCCCCCCTATTCTGATGGGCAGTAATTTGATTGTTTACTACAAATGAGGCAATCCTGGGCTTAAGGTGCCATCTAGTGCTGAAAAGTAGGCAGCTACCTAGCAGGAAATAAAATCAACAGGAAATTTATAAAGATTCTCTAAGCTAAGCTTGTCCAACACATGGCCAGTGGGTCTTATGAGGCCCATGGTGGCTTTGAATGTGGCCCAACACAAATCTATAAACTTTCTTAAAAACGGTATGAGATTTTTTTGTTATTTTTTTGGGGGCTCATCAGCTATTATTAGTGTTAGTGTATTTTATGTGTGCCCCAAGACAATTCTTCCAATGTGGCCCAGGGAAGCTAAAATATTGCACACTCCCTACATTTAAGTAAACATATTCAACAAAAACTGAAACAAACCAGACAGAAAAGACTGGAATAAATAACTAATGCTTCAATGCACAGGCATTGATGTACATCCATAAGAAACAACAGCAAAGAACTGTGACATCCCCAAATGGACAAAGCAAGGAACCAGTGACTGATCATAATAAGACAGTGATATATGAACGCTGTGATCAATAATTCAAAATAGTAGTTTTAAGGGAACTCAGTGACCTCAAAGATAACACACAAAAGCAGCTTAGAAGTTTATCAGAGCAATTTAATGAAGAGATTTAAAGAATTTTTTAAATCAAATAGAAACCTTTGAATGGAAAAATACATTTGCTGAACCGAAAAATTCATTAGAGGCTCTTAAGAGTACAATGAAGCAAGCAGAGGAAAGAATCAGTGAGCTCAAAAATGGGCTATTTAAAAATACACAGAGGAGAAAAAAACGAAAAAGAATTAAGATTGCTTACAATATATAAAAAATTACTCCAAAAGACTAAATCTAAGAATTATTGGTGTTCAGGAGGGAGTTGAGCAAGAGAATGGGGTAGAAAGCTTATTCAAAGAAATAATAGAAAACTTTTCAAAACTTGATGAAGACATAAATATCCTGGTACAGAAAGGTCAGAGAATACCAAACAGATTATATCCAAATAAGACTACTCCAAGGCTTTTCAAAAATCCTAAAGGTCAAGGACAGGCTGGGTATGATGGCTCATGCCTATAACCAGCACTTTGGGAGATCAAGATGGGTGGATTGCTTGAGCCCAGGATTTTGAGACCAGCCTGGGCAACATGGTAAAATCCTGTTCCTACCAAAAACAAAAAAATACAAAAATTAGCCAGGCATGGTGGTGTACACCAGTGGTCCCAGCTACTTGGGATGCTGATGTGACAGGATCATCTGAGCCAAAGGAGGTTGAAACTGCAGTGACCTGTGATTATACCATCAGACTCCAGCCTGGGTGACAAAGTGAGACCCTGTCTCAAGGAAAAAAAAAAAAAAAAGGTCAAGGATAAAAAAAAATCATAAAAGCAGCAAGAGAAAAGAAGCAAACAACATAAAGAAGCTTCAATTCATCTGTCAACAGACTTCTCAATGGTAGCCATACAGGCCAAGAAGAAGTGGGATGACATTTTAAAGTGCTGAAAGAAAAAAAGACTGTCATCCAAGAATATTGTATCCAGAAAAGCTATCTTTCAAATATGAAAGAGAGAGAAAATCTTTCCTGGATAAACAAGAGCTGAGAGAATTCACCACCACCAGTATTAAATGAAATGCTAAAGTTCTTCAGTTTGAAAAAAAACACTAATGTGCAAAAAGAAAATATTTAAATTTATGAAACCCACTAGTAAAATTAAGTGCATTAATGAATTCAGAATACCCCAACACTGTAATTATAGTGTGTAATTCACTCATAACTCTAGTATGAAGTCCAAAAGACAAATCTATCAAAAATAATAATATTTTTGTTGATATCATTAACAGGCGTTAAAAGATAGGCAATATAAAAACATGCAAATTGAGACAACATAGAGTCAAAATGTGGGAGGAGGGATAAAGTTAATAATGTGGAGATTTTTAGTTTTTCTTTGTTTATTTCTATTTTTTTCTTTGTGATCTAAGATGAGTTGGCATTTCTTTAAAAGAATTTGTTATATCTATAGATATTTTTATAAGCCTCATGGTAACCACAATGCAAAAACCTATAATAGATTTGCTAAAAATAAAAGTCAATTAAAATGTACTATCAGAGAAAATTAGTTAACCACTAAGGCAGAAAGAAAAGAAAGGAAGGGGAGGGGAGGAGAGAGGAGGGGATCAGAAAACAGGCAACAAAATGACAGTAAGCTCTTACTTACTGATGACAATACTGAGTTTAAATGGACTCAGTGCTCCAAATCAAAGGCATACTGTTGCTTAACGGACTAAGAAACAAGACCCAACTATATGCTGCCTACAAGAAACCCACTTGACCTATAAAGACACAAATAGGCTGACAGTGAAAGGATGGAAAAAGATATCTCATGCAACCAGAGACCAAAAAAGAGCAGGAGTAGCTACACTTATATCAGATAAAATAGATTACAAATCAGAGACTGTTAAAAAAAAAAAAAAAAGACAAGACACCATATAATGATAAATGGGTCAATTATGAATACCTATGTGTCCAACACCAGAGCTTTCAAGTCTTATATAAAGCAAACATTAATAGATCTAAAGGGATAAATAGACTGCAATACAGTAATAGTAGGTGACTTCAACACCTCACTTTCAGTAATGGACAAATCGTCCAGACAGGAAATCGACAAAGAAATAGTGAAGTTGAACTACACAGCAGATCTAATGGACCTGACATTACAGAACATTTTACCCAACTGCTGCAGAATATACATTCTTTTCATCAGCACATGGAACATTCTCTAGAACAGGCCGTATCTTGGGCCACAAAACAAGTCTAAACAAAGTCTAAACAAAAACAAAAACATGTCAAGTATATTTTCTGACCACAATGGAATGAAAGTAGAAATCAATAATAAGAGAAACGTTGGAAAATACACAAACATATGTAAATTAAACAACATGCTCCTGAACAACAAATGGGTCAGTAATTAAGAAGGAAATTTTTAAAATGCTTGAAACAAATGAAAATGGAAATACAACATACAAAAATATATGGGATACAAAAAAGCAGTAGAAGGAAGTTTATAGCAATAAATACCTATACCAAAGAAGTAGAAAGACTTCAAATTAATCTAACAATGCATCTCAATAAACTAGAAAAGCAAGTATAAACCAAACCCAAAATTAGTAGAAGAAAAAAAATAAAGATCAGAGGATAAGTAATGGTGACTAAAATAATACAGAGGATCAACAAAAAAAAAAAAAAACTGGTTTTTTAAAAAGAAACAAAAGTGATGAACCTTTAGCTATACTAATTATAAAGAGAAAAGACCCCAAAAAATCAGAAATAGAAAAGGGTACATAAAAAATGAGACTGACTCTCTTCTCTTTTCCATTTGACAGACACCTGCATTTTCTTATGCAGTGCCAGCTGTGTCCCTGAGGTAACAAGATGAAAATGAAGGCCAGAGTAAACAAATTTGGCCATATTGAGCACCTGATCACCCAGACTGCTTTTAGCTCTGGCAAAGTGGATATTGTCATCATCAGTGATGCCTTCATTGACCTCAACTACCTGGTCTACATGTCCAGTATGCTTCTACCCATGGCAAGTTCCATAACATCATCAAGGCTCAGAATGGAAGCCTGTCATCAGTGGAAATCCCATCATTAACTTCCAGGAGCAAGATCCCCCACAAAATCAGGTGAAATGACACTGGTGCTAATTATGTTGTTGAGTCCACTAGAATCTCTGTTACCATGGAGAAGGCTGGGGCTCACTTAGAGGGGTAAGCCAAAAGAGCCATCATCTGTGTACACTCTGCTGATGTCACTTATGTTTATGTGGGGTGTGAATCATGAGAAGTATGAAAACAACCTCAAGATCCTTAGTAGTGCCTCATATACCACGTACTGTTCAGCTCTTCTGGCCAAGGTCATCCATGACAACTTTGGCACCATGGAGGGACTCATGACTACAGCCTATGCCATCACTACCACCCAGAAGACCCAGAAGACCATGGGTGCCCTTTCTTGGAAATGTTGGCAGGATGGCCACAGGGCTCTACAGAACAGCATCTCTGCATCTACTGGCACTGCCAAAGCTGTTGGAAAGGCCATCCCCAAGCTGAATGGAAAGCTCACTAGCATGGTGTTCCAAATCCCCATCTCTCTGTTGTTTTGGACCTGACTTGCCATCTGGAGAAACCTGACAAATATGATACCATCAAAAAGGTGGTGAAGCAGGCATTGGAGTGTCCCCTCAAGGGCATCCTGTGCTATCATGAGTGCCAGGCTGTCTCCTCTGACTTTAACAGACATTCACTCTTCCACCTTTGATGCTGGGGCTGGCATTGCCCTCAATGACCACTTTGTCAAGCTTATTTCCTGATATGACAATGAATTTGGCAACAGGGTAGTGGACCTCATGGTCCACATGACCTCCAAAGAGTAACAGTCCCTGGACCACCAGCCCCAGCAAGATCACAAGAGGATTAGAGAGGTTCTCAGCTGCTAGGGAGTCCCTGCCACACTCACCCTCCTACCATACTAAGAATCTCTCCCTGACACAGTTTCCATGCCAGGCCTCCTGAAGAGAGAGGGGCCTAGGGAGCCACACC
The DNA here is from genome assembly GCF_002776525.5 of Piliocolobus tephrosceles. Taxonomy (NCBI): domain Eukaryota; kingdom Metazoa; phylum Chordata; class Mammalia; order Primates; family Cercopithecidae; genus Piliocolobus; species Piliocolobus tephrosceles. The sequence goes on along the minus strand of NC_045448.1, from coordinate 3,492,971 downwards.
CTGTCATGTACCATCAATAAAGTCCACTGTATTCAGCCAAAAGGAAATGTGACCACAGAATCACAAAGATTAATTAGAGACTATTATGAACAACTACATACCAAAAAATTGGAAAACCTAGAAGAAATGGATACATTTCTGGACACATACAATCTACCAAGATTGAACCACGAAGAGATAGAAAACCTTAATAAACCAATAATCAATGATGAGATCAAAGCCGAAATTTAAAAAGTCTCCCATCAAAGAAAATTCCAGGACCTGATGGCTTCACTGCTGAATACTACCAAACATAAAAGGAATAACTAATACCAATTTTACTCAAACTCTTCAAGAAAATTGAAGCAGAAGCAATACTTCCAAACTCATTCTACAAGACCAGTATTACCCTGATACCAAAACCAGACAAAGACAACAACAAAAAAAGAAAACTACAGGTTAATATAACTGATGGACATAGATGCAAAAGTCCTCAACAAAATACCAGCAAACTGAATTTAACACAATAAACAGATCATTCACCATGATCAAGTGGAATTCATTCGAGGAAGGCAAGGATGGCTCAATATACATTAATCAATAAACATGATACATCACTAACTGAACCAAAAACAAAAACGATATGATCATTTCAATAAATGCTAGAAAGCATTTGATAAAATTCAACATCACTTACTCCGTGATAAAAATTTTAAAACTCAGTGAATTGGGTATAGAAAAAAAAGTACCTCAAAATAACAAAAGCCACATATGACAAACCCACAGGTAACATCATACTGAATGGATAAAAAATAAAAGCCTTTTCTCTGAGATCTGGAACAAGACAAGGAGGCCCACTTTCACCACTTTTAATAATATAATATTGGAAGTCCTGGCTGGAGCAATTATGCAAGAGAAATAAATAGCATCCAAATTGAAAAGAAAGAAGTCAAGTTAGCCTTCTTCACAGAAAACATGATCTTAGAAAAACCTAAAGACTCCACCCAAAAACTGTTACAACTGATAAACTAATTCAGTAGATTTTCAGGATACAAGTTCAACATACAAAAATCAGTAGCATTTATACACACCAACAGTGAACAATCTACAAAATAAAACAAGAAGGCAATTGCATATGCAATAGCTACAAAAACTATAAAATACAGAGGAATCAATTTATCCTAAGAAGTGAAAGAGCTATACAAGGAAAGCTATAAAACACTGATGAAATAAATTGAAGAGGACACAGAAAAAATGGAAAGATGTTCCATGCTCCTAGATGGAAATAATTAATATTGTTAAAATGACAATACTATCCAAAGAAATTTACAGATTCAATTCAATCCCTATTAAAATACCAATGACATTCTTCTCAGAAATATTTTTCAAAAAAGTAAAATTTAAATGGAAGACCCTGAATAACCAAAGCAAAAAGAACAAAGCTGAAGGCATCACACTAACTGACTTCAAAATGTACTATGAAGCTATATAACCAAATCAGCATAGTAATGGCATAAAAACAGACATACAATAGAGAACCCAGATATAAATCCACACATTTGCAGCCAACTCATTTTCAACAAAGGCACCAAGAACATGCAGTGGGGAACAGTCTCTTCAGTAAATGGTGCTGGGGAAACTAGATAACTGCATGCAGAAGAATGAAACTAGTCCCCTATCTCTCACCATATGCAAAATAAAGTCAAAATGGATTAAAAACTTAAATCTAAGACTTGAAACTATGAAAATTCTAGAAGAGGCTGGGTGCGGTGGCTCACACCTGTAATCCCAGCACTTTGGGAGGACGAGGCGGGCAGATCACGAGGTCAGGAGATTGAGACCATCCTGGCTAACATGGTGAAACCCCGTCTCTACTAAAAATACAAAAAATTAGCCAGGCATGGTGGTGGGCACCTGTAGTTCCAGCTACTCGGGAGGCTGAGGCAGGAGAATGGTGGGTGAACCTAGGAGGTGGAGCTTGCCAGTGAGCTGAGATCGCACCACTGCACTCCAGCCTGGGTGACAGAGTGAGACTCTGTCTCAAAAAAAAAAAAGAAAGTAAAAGGAAATTCTAGAAGAAAACATTTGAAAAATGCTCTAGGACACTGGTCTTGGCAAATATCTGTATGTAAGACCTCAAAGGCAACAACAGGAAAAACAGACAAATGGGATTACGTCAAGCTAAAAGACTGCTATACAGCAAAGGAAATAACAAAGTGAAGTGACAAACCATAGAATGGGAAAAATATATATTTGCAAAATATCCACATAAGAAGCGATTAATAGAAAGAATATATAAGGACAACTCAATAGCTAACAACTCAGTAGCAAAAAAATAATTTATAAATAGGCAAAAGATCTGAATAGATATTTCTCAAAAGAAGACATACAAATGGACAACAGGTATATTTTTTAAGTGTTCAACATCTCTAATCATCAGAAAAATGCAACTCAAAACCACAATGAAATGTTATCCCACCTCAGTTGAAATGGCTTTTGATATGGTCTGGCTCTGTATCCCCAGTCAAACCTCATCTCTAATTGTAATCCCCACATGTCAATGGAGGGGCCTGGTGACAGGTGATTGGATGGTGGGTGTTTTCCCCATGCTGTTCTTGTGATAGGGAGTTCTCATGAGGTCTGATGTTTAAAAGTGGCACTCCCCCCACCCCCCGTCTCTCTCTCTTTCTCTCTCTCAATCCTGCTGCCGTGTAAGACATGCCTTGCTTCCCCTTCTCTTTCTGCCATGATTGTAAAGTTTCCTGAGGCCTCCCCAGTCATGTAGAACTGTGAGTCAATTAAACCTCTTTTGTTTGTAAGTTACCCAGTCTCAGGTAGTGTCTTTATAGCAACGTGAGAGCAGAGTAATACAGCTTTTATTTTAAAAGACAGGGGGAATAGTGGATGCTAGCGAGGATGTGGAGAAAGTGAAGCCCATGTACATTATTGGCGAGAATGTAAATTAGTACACTCACTATGGAAAACTATGAAAACTCCTCAAAAAAACTAAAAATAGAACAACAATAGATTCATCCAGCAATCTCACTACTGTGTATATATCCAAAAGAAAGTAAATCAATATATTGAAGAGATATCTGCACTTCCAAGTTTACTGTGACACTGTTTACAATGTCACAGCCAAAATATGAAATCAAACTAAGTGCCCATTAATGGAGGAATAGATTTTAAAAGTGGTATATATACACAATGGATTGGGGATGGATACTCCATTCTCCATGATGTGAATATTATGCATTGCATGCCTGTATTAAAACGTTTATGTTTTATGTATTATGTACCCCATAAATATATATATATACTTACTATGTACCTATAATTGAAAATATTCTTAAAAAGCTAATGTGGTATATATACATATGCCATGGAATACTACGCAGCCATAAAAAGGAATGAAATAAGGCCGGGCACGGTGGCTCACGCCTGTAATCCCAGCACTTTGGGAGGCCGAGGCGGGCGGATCACGAGGTCAGGAGATCGAGACCATCCTGGCTAACATGGTGAAACCCCGTCTCTACTAAAAATACAAAAAATTAGCCGGGCGTGGTGGCGGGCACCTGCAGTCCCAGCTACTCAGAGGCTGAGGTGGGAGAATGGCATGAACCCGGGAGGCGGAGCTTGCAGTGAGCCGAGATCGTGCCACGGCACTCCAGCCTGGGTGACACAGCGAGACTCCGTCTCAAAAAAAAAAAAAAAGGAATGAAATAATAGTATTCACAGCAACCTGGATGGAGTTGGAGACCATTATTCTAAATGAAGTAGTTCAGGAACGGAAAACCAAACATCATATGTTCTCAGTTACAAGTGGGTGCTAAGCTATTAGGACGCAAAGACATAAGAATGATACAATGTGGGGAATGGTGAGGGGTGAGGGATAAAATACTACACATTGGTTACAGTGTACACTGCTCTGGTGATGGGTGCACCAAAATCTCAGAAATCACCACTAAGAACTTACCCATGTAACCAAACACCAACTGTTCCCCCAAAAACCTGTTGAAATTTGTTTAAGACAAGTGAATAGAGATCTGAAGAGAAATGTTTCCAAATAAAATATATGAATGGCCAGGAAGCATATGAAAAGATGCTCATCCTCATTAGTCATCAAGGAAATGCAAATGAAAACCACAGTGAGACACCACCTCACATCCGCTAGGACGACTATAAAACAAAAGAGAGTGTTGGGAAAGATAGGGAGAAATCAGCACTCCTTTACGTGTCTGGTAAGAATGTAAAATACGGCCGGGGGCGGTGGCTCAGGCCTGTAATCCCAGCACTTTGGGAGCCCAAGGCGGGCGGATCACAAGGTCAGGAGATCGAGACCATCCTGGCTAACATGGTGAAACCCCGTCTCTACTAAAAATGCAAAAAATTAGCCGGGGGAGGTGGCGGGCGCCTGTAGTCCCAGCTACTCGGGAGGCTGAGGCAGGAGAATGGCGGGAACCCGGGAGGCGGAGCTTGCAGTGAGCTGAGATCTGGCCACTGCACTCCAGCCTGGGCGACAGAGCGAGACTCCGTCTCAGAAAAAAAAAAAAAAAAGAATGTAAAATACGCAGCACTGATTGTACACTTCAAATGGGTGAATTGCATGTTAATTATATCACAGTAAAGCTATTAAAAAATAAAATGAGTCATTTGTACATACCACTTCAGCTGCTAATATAACATACTTGTGAAATCTAGTTAGGATCTATCTAACCTAATATAACTTAGTTCTACCACATCCTAATTTACTTGATAATTTTTCAATAACTACCTATTGATTTGTGCATTAAAACAAGAATTTTCTGGAGCATAAAAAGGGGAAATTACAATCCTAAAATGCTAACGAGATCAATTACAAGTCATTTTATATTTTATAAACATATCAACATAAAGTAAAGAAGCCATGGAACTGGAGATAAGTTCATGTCATGATTACCTGGGAAAATGTTGAGTCTGATATGAGTCCATCTCTGCTGGGAATTGACAAGAAAATAGTTGTGGCCGGAAGCAGGGTTTCCTGGCTTAAGCTCTGTCATGGGAACCAAGTAACTCCAGTCATCAGATTTTAGCTAGCAATAAATATAGAAATGTCAGCAATTGCTCTTGAAAACAATACATTCTGTCATCCTATTGCCTCTGTGGGACTTAAGGTGTGGAGATACTTTGGAATAAAAATTAATGATGGATACCTAATGAAACACTTTAATACAAACAGTACATATCAAGCCCCATGTTTAATAAAAAAACAGAATAAAGGCCTGTTTTGTTTTCATACTGATCAAAATAGCCAGTGGGTGATGGTGGCAGAGGCTTGCAAATGAAGGACAAGATCTCAGACCCCTCCAAATGTCTTCACATAGAGGAGTGGTGACGTGAACATTCAAATAAAAACCAAGGTTATTGCCATGCACCATGACATCTGGGGAAATCTGTTGGCCTGAACCTTGCAACCATTTTCTCTAGGTTAGCACTTCTTAAACTAACGGCCCTATTTACCGTTGCTGCTATTTACTTTCCTGTCTGTTATGGATCAACATTTCTGTAAAAAAACAATACAAACTAATTACTAAATAAATGTAAAAAAAAAAAAAAAAAAAAAACAAGAATGTACCAAAACACAAGCCCTGGTTTTTTTTTTCCCCCCAACTGTTTCTTTTATTAAATTCTCCACACATAAAAGTTACTTCAAATTGGTATAAAAAGTGTTTAAAGGTTTACTATCAGTTTCCACACGTGTGTTCATCGGGGCCAGCAGCCAGTTGCAGGTGGGCGCTGGTGGAACCCTTTGAGAAGCAGGGCTCCATGTCCCTCATGGGCCATGATGCTCACTCTTCCCAGGCTGAATGAACCACTGAGATGTTTGTAAGGCCACAGTGGGTCAGCAAATGATGCTGGGAGCACCAGGGTTGGGTGTCCCAAAGAATCGCCTTGCACAGCCCGGTGTGCAGAGCAGTTTCCCCTACTGTCCTAATAATTGGTGACAAGACCCAATTCATTTGGGGGAGATGTACCTCAGCAATGGCGTCAAACTCCTCGGGAGTGGCTGCAGCTCCTATCCTGACTCCTCTTTCTGGGATTTCTGGTAGTTTATCTGCAGTTGGAATGACCATTCGGAATTAAGATTAGGGTTCAAAATCAAAGGGAATCTACTCTCTCAGTGGTTTGTATGGTAATTCTCACTTTGCAAATAACACAAGATATTTCAAAGTACCAAATGATCAAAGTAATGGACATATTTGCTGAAGTTCCTCAATATTTAATATATTAACAGTCATTTCAAAAAATAGTACAAGATGTTTGATACTGCCTTTGCTTGTCAAATAGTAAATGTCATCTCTAAGTTAGCTCAAACTTCAACAAGTTTATCACATCACTAGAGTTTTCAAAGTTGGACTGTGACAAGGTCCATTCCAGGAACACCACCTCTCCCAGTGTCATCCTTAGGATTGATTCTGGGGCAATTCAGAAACAGAAGCACTCACAGGCAATTGAGGGACTTGCCGAAACAATCTTACTCGTTTGTCATTGGTCATTTCCACTTTTAGAGTAGCATCTCTCATAGCATCATTTCCTGTTCAGGTGCCCCAGCCATCTTCGGGGAGCAGGGCCCGTTCGTGTCCACAGAGCCTCATGCAGTACTGTGCACATAGCACGTTCACTGTAAACTTGCCAACCCACACTGACTTATCTTCCCTAAGTACATGTATAAACACACACATAATTGTACATATTTTTTAAAAATTAATGCTAAAGTCAACATCAGATGATATCAAAGGAATAAAAATACAGGTCTGTGGAGACAAAGTGGCTCCATCTTGGATGCGAATCTGCCATGTTGATGTCTGATTAGCCTCAATCCTGTGAACACGTCCTGATTCCAACTTGATTTACTATCCTTAGTCCGAACATGTCAACCTTGATGTTATCGCACAAATTAGAGGCTGTGACGCACACAGCCCTCTTCCCTGTTCCGGAGGCTGCCTTCAGTTGTCCCACTGGGGCACACAGACCCTTTCCCTACAGCATGTGAGCCCTGGGTCTCGGGAGTAACAGTGCAGAGATTTACCATCTTGCTGCCGCCCGAGGCCACGCTTCTGTTCGTAAGTTCCCCCAATAAAACACTCATTACCAACAAATTGGATTTGTCAGCCTCTTTCTTTGGTTTCTTGGTTTCTTCGGCACCTGGGGTCTGCTCTATGTATATGGCCCTTTCACAGAATATATCTCATTTATAGAGGCTGCGGGATTCATAGGCCCAGCATTCCAAGATGCAGATAGAAACCCTTGCCAAAAATGCCATAGCAGCTGCCCCATCACACACACCAGGAGAGCCCAAAGCGTGGCTGGTGCTGCTCACCCCACAGCTGTCCCAGACCTGGCTCCACATCACCCGGGTCATCTGAGGCACAATTTACTCCCTCCCGCCCACCCAGCAACCTGCTCACCCACGTTCCAGGGATGATGGCCTGCCTCTGCGTGAAGCTGAAGGATCGTGGGAATGATAAAATCTACATCTGGCTGTTAATACTGTTAAGCCACAAATCAAAAACCACGGAGCGCTCTATTAGGAGTCCTAATCCTACAGCTCCGTTACAGTAAAGTAGCCTTAGTCAAGTTCCTGAAGCTGTCTGGGTTGTACGGAAAGTGAGCAATTGTGGGGGTGTGGCTGGCCAGAGGAGCCATGTGACCTCATAATTCTCATTTTGGGGACAGTGGTTCCTAAGGCACCTTCTTCCAAGTTTGCTGCTTGAATTGACACTCGAGGAGCGTAATCTCCCGTGAAATAAGAAACGTCCACGTCGAAGGCCCGGATGACTCCTTGGATCCCCAACCTGAGGACGCACCAGTCGTGACCTGAGCAGCACAGAGGACAAGAGCAACCTCGTTAGGGCCGACGCAGCAGATGCTGCATGCAAGGCAGCGCACCCCACATGCACCTGACCCACAGCGGGGGCCACTTCCGCCCATCACAGGAAAACCTGTTTGGGGCGGTTCTTAGCTAATATGACTGCAGGATCTCTCATAACCTGGCCGCATGTGACCACCATTTCCCAACAGAAATCCTCAGTTCTGGCCAGACCAGAAAATCCATAGGCTGGGATCCAGGAAGACCTGACTCTGGTTCCAAATGGATCATTTCCTATGATTGTCCTTGGCAAATTACTTACCTCTTACAGTAGAGAGTCTCATTTTCTCAACTGTAAATTAGGGATGCCATTAGCTTCCATAAAGCTCAGACTGGGTAGTGTGATGTAGAAAGCACCTCGCCAAGCTCAGCAGGTTGTAAGCAGAGCTGGTTCTCCTGCAGACACTGTGTTCATTGTCATCTCAAGTTCAGGAATTGCCATAGCACCCTTCAGCCTCCAGCCCCACCACTGGTCAGACACCTGCCTGCGTCTACCAAAGCCTTCAGAGTCTTGACGTCAAGTCTGCCACTATGGAGTTCTTGGTTATTTGCTGCCAGATATAAACCCACCTTAAAATGTCCAGATTTGTTAGAAACTAATACTGCCTCAAGTACTGTAGAAAGACAGAAAACTAGAAATATCAAATATTTCTGTAATACTTGAGAGAGTAGCAAGTAAAAATCCAATTATCAACCTAATGCCTGATTTGTTTGCTTTTCTTCAACTTCAAGAGGTATATTTTGATTGAGACTGAGTAGTAGCAATGAACAAAAATTGCATAAAATCGTAAAAGACAGTGGGTACAGTGTTGAGAACAGACCCTGGCCCGGTCCCCAGCTTATCTTGCTAGCAGTGTGCCCTGGGCTGAGTCCAGGAATCTGTTGCCATGGTAGTAAAACGGAGATAAGGAGACCTACTCCAGAAGACTGCAGTAAGGACCCAGAAGATGCACACTGCCTAACGTCTGCCACATTGCTCAGTGAGAACCACTCTTTTTTCCATCCGCAGACCTCACCAGGGTTTTCATTTTCCCAACAAAGTGCTTCTCACCCATTGTGCCTGGTAGGACATCAGTGATCCAGGCTCACGCCGCCCCTTCCTGACTTAGAGTCTGATGTTCAGATAAGGACATCCAAGATTACAGAACATTCCAGGGCCCCATGTTAAAGCTGACCCAAAGTGAACCCTGACTTTGCAACACCCCTCGTTTTTAATTTTGCAGTGTCAGATGCGCTGCAATGAGCTAGCCATTGTTATTACCTGGAATCCTTTTCCTCCTGGTCTCCCAGCCATCCATCCATTTCCCAAACTCAGTATATTCATGCTCTTTAAAGCACGGGCTGTCACTCTAGGGCAAAGACACACAACAAGGTAACCATTAACATTCATGTGATCTCTTGGCTTCCAGCAAGTCCACTTCTGTCCCACAGGGCCAGAGGAACGGTGCAAACAGGTCTAGGAGAGCCTCTGCCACCACCTTCATGCCCAGCTAGCCCCTCCCAGATTGAGGGATGCCTCCACTTTTATCATCTTCAGAAAAAGAAATGTTACTTCTTTGTGGGCCTCAGCACACAGAATTGACCACTGACAGCAGCAGGAACAACCACATCACCAAGCACTCTGTGGGCCAACAGCAACCTACACGGGTATTAAAGTGAGAGAGGCTGCTCAGATTTCCAAGCAGGCCAGGTAGACTATTCAATAAGGAATTCATCCAAAGTCATAGGAAGAGCAGGCTGGACACTCAGGGTCCAGCTGAACCCACACAGCACACTCTGCAACCCCTGAGGAATGCATGGTCTCTGACGCCCCACAAAGTCTCCTTAGACAGCGGAGCGCACTTCTTCATCTTCCAGAACGAGGAGAATAAACGCATCCTTCAGGAGTGTCCTGAAGTTGACACAGCCAACACGAAAGACCCTGGAATAGTGCGGATGCTCAGAAATTGTTGTGCTTGGTGGGTGGTCCAGCATGGGGATACTTTCCCTGTTTCCATCAAGTCGGGCAAAGAGGATCTCACGTTACTGTTTAGGGAAGCTCCCAGGCAGGAGCAGAGGAAGCAGGGCCCGGGGTGGAGGAATGCTCTGGTGGCAGCTGCTGCATAAGACACTAACCAGGGATCCTGCCAGACTCCCTGGTGTGCCAACCCGCCCAGCCTCCCAGGCAGGGGACCCATGGCCAACGGTATCCACCCTCCTGTGCCTCAGTGCTCCTCCTCTGTCAAAGGCAAATAGCCATCGTGCTATCTACCTCCTCCAGCTGTTGTCAGCCTTAAGTGTGCCTAGCACATGGTACGTCCACTTCCTGGGTTCAAGCAATTCCCCTGCTTCAGCCTCCCAAGTAGCGGGACTACAAGTGCCCGGCTAATATTTGTATTTTAGTAGAGACGAGGTTTCATCGTGTTTCACCTGGCCAATCAAATCACATCTTAAAGATAGCACACACTGGCCGGGCGCGGTGACTCATGCCTGTAATCCCAGCACTTTGGGAGGCCGAGGCAGGCGGATCATGAGGTCGGGAGTTCGAGATCAGCCTGGCCAACATGGTGAAACTCTATCTCTACTAAATAAAAGAAAAAAAAAATTAGGTGGGCATGGTGGCACATGCCTATAATCTCAGCTACTCGGGAGGCTGAGGCAGGAGAATTGCTTGAACCCAGGGAGGTGGAGGTTGCAGTGAGCTGAGATTGCATCAAGGCACTCCAGCCTGGGCAAGGGAGTGAGACTCAGTCTCAGAAAAAAAAAAAAAAAAAAATAGCGCACACTGCAGCCTTTCCATTACTCATCAGGAAGTGCAAAATTCTGCTCTGAACCCAGAAGGAGAAAAGAAGGTACACCTCCCACTTAAACCCCAGACCTCCAAGGCCCAAAACTTGCTGGTGTTTAGTTTTGGTGGTAGGTTGATTGTTTCGGGTGTGTTGCTGCTACTGCTGCTGTTGTGTTTGGACTTGCACTGAAGGTGTGAGGGAAGTTGGAGACACACGCTACTGAACCAGTGGCAGGAAAACGTACTGTTGTAAAAGTGGCTCATGCCGTGTGATGACAGATGTGTTCTTAACAAAAGAGAGAAACCAAGCACCAGTCCCAGGTATAAACCCACACATGTGCACACACATTTGTATGAGGATGTTTTCAATACCTGCAAAATGTCATCAACTTAAATGTGTATCAACGGGGAAAGGGGGCCATAAATTGGGCCACGATGACATGGGCAGTTATTGTTCAGCAGCTAAGAGGGTGGCCTAGGTGTACACGCATCAGCCCAGATGGAATTCACAAACACGCAGTGAGAAAAGCAAGTTTAGGGCCGGGCACGGTGGCTCACGCCTGTAATCCCAGTCATTTGGGAGGCCGAGGCAGGAGGATTGCTTGAGCCTGGGAGCTAGAGATCTCATCTCTACATAACATTTAAAACTTAGGTGGGCATGGCGGCACATGCCTGAAGTCCCAGTGAGGCAGGAGGATCACTTGGGCCCAGGAAGTCAAGGCTGCAGTGAGCCATGACCGCACCACTGCACCCCAGCCTGACAGCCTGATCAGAGCCAGATCCTGCCCCACCCCCACCAAACAAAGTGCAGAATGTTAAGTGCCTTGTGAAGTATGTATATACATTTTAAAATGTAAAATATATATTTATGAATATATGTGTATTTAAGTGTATAAAATACGTTAGAAGAATTCTCTGCAACGGACTGAATGTTTATCCCTCACCAAAATTCGTATGTTGAAGCTTAATCCCCAAAGTGCTGCTATTCGGAGATGAGGACTTCGGGAGGTGATGAGGTCACAAGGGTGGAGCCCCCATGACGGGATGAGTGACCATCAGGAGGAGGCGGGAGATGACCTGCTTCCTCTCCCTTCTCTGTCACCTGAGGGGGAGGTGATGAGGTCACAAGGGTGGAGCCCCCATGACGGGATGAGTGCCCATCGGGAGGAGGCGGGAGATGACCTGCTTCCTCTCTCTTCTCTGTCACCTGAGGGTATCACCGGCAGGTGGCCGTCCCAAGAGGGCCCTCACCAGATGCTGGAGCTGCCGCTGTCTCAGGATCGGTCTCAGATTTCCAGCCCCCAGAGCTTCAAGAAATCACTGTGTTTAAGCTACCACAGTAGCTTCTGTGGTATTTTGTCTTAGCAGCCCCGACAGACTAACTCATTCTCCCATCCTACAACAGTGTTAATGGTGGAAAGGGAGGGCGTGGACTGGCACTCAAGCTGAATGTGAAAGGTGAACTTTACATTTATCTGTAATGTTATTTTTTCCAAAAAGGAGAAATATATATATATATCTCATGTGATTTTATGGTGTGACTATATATACACATGTGTATGTGTGTATGTGTTTATATGTGTGCACATATATATATGCTCAAGTATAAAATATAAGAAATAGTGCCCTACCCTCTCTCTCCCACCCCATTTCCAAGCCCACCTCCATCTTCACAGATAATCACATCTCACTGTTCGATGTATGCACCTTCAAACTCTGTTTTAGGCTCATAAAATATACATGGATCTCTCTTGTCACCAGTGAATGGAGAGCCTGCTTTTATTTATTTTTATTTATTTATTTATTTATTTATTTTGAGACAGGGTCTTACTCTGTCACCCAGGCTGGAGTGCAGTGGCATGATGACAGCTCACTGCAGCCTCGACCTCTTGGGCTCAAGCAATCCTCCCAGCTCAGCCTTCTGAGTAGTGGGGACTACGGGTACACACAGCCATGCCTGGATAATTTTTTTTTTATTTTCAGAAATGGGGTCTTGCTTTGTTGCCCAGGCTGGTCCCAAACTCTTAGGCTCAAGTGATCCTCCTGCCTTGGCCTCCCAAAGTGCTGGGATTACAGGTGTGAGCCACGGTGCCAGGCTGCACTCATTCTAGTAGCCACATAATAGTCCATATCTGGAAAAGCTATAATTTCTTGAGTTCCCTGTCAATCAGTGAACATTTAGATTGGTTATCTCCTCTCCAAACAATACCAGAATGAATGTTTTCTACCTATTTTTTGCCCACTTGTGCAAACGATGTAAATCTGTGGAACAACTAGGTCAAGGCAGGCACGCATTTCAGTGTTTCAAAGATCGGACCTGCGGTAAAATGGTAAGAGCTTTGGCATTTAGTAACTGCGTGACCTAGAAAAAGTTTGATTCACATTTCCCTTTCTCGTTTTATTTTCACATTCTCCTGGGGAATAGGTAAGTTAACACTGTAAGGTGCCTTCTCAGGGCCATACTTCAGCTTGCTCTGGACCCAGCCAGGTCCTGCCCAGACAAACAGCAACCACTTCACCAGGGTAACCAGATGGCCGCTGCTCACGGTGGAGGCCCGGAGGCCCCAGCCACAGACACGCACGCTGTACGTGGGCACCAACTCGATGTGCACCTGTGTTTGTCTCTCCGCGCAGAAGAACTCGCATCTGCACACTGGATATGACAGAGGAGCAGGACTACAGCAGAGCTGCCATTTCTTCCCCATGTTTGTCAGCATTTTCTCTATTTTTTTTAATAAGCTGTCCTGCACTTTTATAATTAGGCAGGTAAAACATTTCCCAGAAAATCAAGACATAGATCTGTTTTCTTCCCAACACAGACGATGAAATTCACCTTAGCCAGAAGAGCAGTATTTGAGGACCTCAGAATTTTCCCCATGAAACAATGCAGTCCTGAATTCTTTGCAGTCCCTGTCTCTGCTATGTTTTGGCGTGAGTTCATGCTGATTTGCACGTCTTTCTAACATTCTAATATGCTAATTTGCCAGTGCACATCACATGACTCCATCCCAAATATACAGATAGATTTTAATCAACACGGCTGCATGGATTTCTCTACATCAACACTTTATGTCGCAGAATGCCAATTTACAATACCTTTAGGAGGTTTTCTGCAGGAGCAAAAAAGTCATCTGTTGCAAATAAAATCTAGACAAAGAAAGAAAGAAGTAAAGATAAAGTAACCATAAATCTGAAACCATTTTATTTCATTCCCTAGTTCAACATTATGAGATGAAGTAAAAAGAAAACATGAAATCACCTAGGGGAAGCGACAGAATCTGCAGTTAAGCCACGATGCCTTTAAATGCTTCCATTTCATTGCCTGCCTCCTCCTTCATCTTCTCCTCCCACCCTTTTTTCTGATTCTCCTTTACCACCTGGAGGTAAGATCGCTAACTTCTTACACTCAGGAAGCAAATAAACCAACTTTCTTTTTTTCATGAACCAGAGGTTTTGTGGTACTTCTACAAACAGAGCAATGACCGAAAAAGCTCTGGGTCACATATGCAGTAGGTGCCTCTTGTTCTCCCACAAGGGCCACCATAGGTCACCCTGCAGGTGGGCTGTCCTGGTCATTCGTCCACCAAAGCAGAATCATTTTGAGAGTGAGGTTGGTGATACTAATTGTACACCCAGAAAAGAAGGTAAACCAGATTTTCCTGAGCGAAACAGGCTGTGGTGGTCACCCACCCAACCCAGGACTCCATGGCTGCTGCAGCCTGGGGAGCACCCTGCCCCAGGCTCTGACTCCAGCCCCAGAGCTTAAAAGGCAGGAAGGACAAGCTGTTTCAGAGCTGCCGGCTGTTTGGGTGGCAGAGCGGAGGGGAGACCTGTGCTGTGCTGGGGTTGACCTGTGCCAGGGTTCAAATGGCAGGTAGGTGGACATATCACGGTCCCCCTGCTCCAGATCTCTCAGATGCCTTTGCAGTGCACATGGGGCCTCTCCTACCTCTCCAGACTCATGCTCCCAACTCTCCTCACAAACGCCCGGCGTGTTCTTGAAACACTGAGCCACCTGGAGCATGTGGGCTCCTTTGCTCTCCTCACAGACACCTCTGCCGGAACCAGCCTGCACCTCATCCCTGCCCACCAGCTGCTCTCCAGTGAGTCACCTCCAGTAGCACTCAGGTGGCCCTTCCCCACCCCTCCCACCCCAATCCCGCCAGGCTGCCCATGGCTGGAGTCCACATGCTCCCCCAGCACCCTGGCCTTGTGCCAGTCACAGGGCTGGTCTGGACTTACATCTGTCTCCCTGCTAGAGTGTAAGCTTCCTGGGGGAAGGCACGGGGCCTTCCCTTTCTGTACCAGACACACTGCTTCTGAGCGCAGCCTGCACCCCAGCACCTCTGCACATTATGTTTAATGAGTTCTCCAGGTGACCCTCATTACACACTAGAGCTAGAGGACCTCCAATTTAACTAGACCCAGAGCACCTCTGATCTAACTAGAGCCAGAGGACCACCGATCTAACTAGAGCCAGGGGACATCCGATCTAACTGGAGCCAGAGGACATCTGATCTAACTGGAGCCAGAGGACCACCGATCTAACTAGAACCAGAGGACCACCGATCTAACTAGAGCCAGAGGACCACCGATCTAACTCAATCCAGAGGACCTCCGATCCGACTCGAGCCAGAGGACCTCCAATCTGACTCGAGCCAGAGGACCTCCGATCCAACTCGAGCCAGAGGACCTCCGATCCGACTCGAGCCAGAGGACCTCCGATCCGACTCAATCCAGAGGACCTCCGATCTGACTCAATCCAGAGGATCTCCCATCTAACTCGAGCCAGAGGACATCCGATCTAATTCAATCTAGAGGACCTCCAATCTAACTAGAGCTAGAGGACCATCAGCCTATCTAGAGCAGAGGACCACAGTCTGTCCTCTAGTGAAACACACAAAACCTAAGGCAGTGTTGTCCTTGCTGAGAATTGTCACCAATTTAAGATACATTCTTTGGAAGTCTTTCTCGCTAACGGGTTTCCTTGGGCAGGCCAACCCTCCAGACTGATTCTTGTTGATTCTTGCATGAGGTTCTCTGCACTGTTCAGTTGTGCCCTTAGCACAGATGCCTTCAACCCTTGTTCTGGCCATGAGAGACCCACTTACTTTTCCTCCTACGGACTCAGATGCCATGTCCGTCAGCTGGGTGAAGTCCAGAAACCGGGTCACTCTTCCCTCCTTCGGAGCATCAGCCATGCTTCCTGGAAAGGAGAGGGCAGGTCGGTCAACCCTGGGGGCTGTGGGAGCGAGTGAGGCCCTGTCTAGGCTCCTGATGCTAAGGTTTGAGACATTCAAAAGTCAGGCAGTGACAGAACTGGACATACTGTCAACTGGACCTGACAGGTGCCCTCTGCTCGATGAGGTTGAGCTAAAAAGGGACTTCGCATAAACACACTGAAACGGGCAAGGAATTAGAGCATGGCTTCCTTCTAAAGCATTTAAAAATAAAATATCACTAACTGTACAAACCCTATCGCCACAAAATGCAAAGTTTCTTTTATTATTTAAAAGGGAGAGATTATTTAATTTTGAAAAGAATAACTTGCTTTTAATAGTCTTTGAAGCCATTCAAAACACACGTATTGAGACCCTGGGTGGCAGGCCCTGGCTAGATGTGGGAAACAGCAGAGCCCACCCGCCCACAAGGGCACCCCCACGCGGGAACAGACGTCCACCGACGCGCAGGCCAGGCCACGCTCTGGAGCCAGCAAAGACTGAGGGAGATTCGTGGCCATGTGGCCATGGCAGATCCTAACATGGGACCTAGCCCAACTTCAGCACCCTCGTGTTGACGTTGAGAAAGCAGAGATTTGGAGAAATGGAAAGAGACCGTGAGGGAGGCTGGGAGAGTCTGGCCTGACCCCGGGGCCTCCCCGCCCCTAAGCCAAGAGGTGGCCTTTGTTCCTAGCCCTTTTTTCTACCCCTCATGGTGAAAGACAAAAACTACACAAAAACACCTCACTAAGAATTAGATTCATTCACAAAAGAAAGAATACAAACAGTCCATGGACGTGAGAAGTCAGCTCTTCCTTGAAATTACAGGAATATAATTAATTCTAAAATACCATTTTGCCTATGAAATGGACACTTTTTTAAAGCAAACAGGCACCTCCATAGTCCGTGGTGAGGAGCATGAACGGGAACAGCCCCTCCAGGGTGATTTGGTCACACTTGTGGGTGGGAAGGTGCTCCTGACATCCTGATTCGCTGGTTCTTCCCCGAGTCTTGGTGCTGAAGCCCCTGGGCTCACTGGAGTCTCCTCCTCCTGTGCCCTCATCCCCTGGTGATGTCAACCAGAGTCATGGCTCCTAAGATCATCCACACTCCAATGATCCCCAAATGCATAGCACCTTCCCGACATGAATTTTCATCTGCCAACTCAAAACATCTCCCCGTGGATGTTGAATCAAATCTCAAAGCCGACAGGTCCAAGCCTCAGCTCAGGCTCTCCCTCAGCCTCTCCCATTGCAAAAACATCTCCCTGTGGATGTTGAATCAAATCTCAAAGCCAACAGGTTCAAGCCTCAGCTCTGGCTCTCCCTCAGCCTGCCCCATTGCAGTCTCCCACCTCTGGGAGGAGTAGCTCCAACTTCCTGGTCGCTCCAGCAAAAGCCTTGGAGGCACTTTCAGTCCCCTTCCTCACACCCACAGTCTGTGCAGCATCCTGTCCACCTGCCCGTTGGACCCAGAACGTGGAATTATCTTTTTTACTTATTTGTTTGTTTATTTATTTATTTATATTTATTTTTGAGATGGAGTCTCCCTCTGTCGCCCAGGCTGGAGTGCAGTGGCGCAATCTCAGCTCAATGCAACCTCCACCTCTCGGGTTCAAGCGATTCTCTTGCCTCAGCTCCCAAGTAGCTGGGATTACAGATGCCCATCACCATGCCTGGCTAATTTTTGTTTTGGGGGTGGTTTTTTGAGACAGCATCTTGCTCTGTCATCCAGGCTGGAGAGCAGCAGCATGATCTCAGCTCACTGCAACCTCCACCTTCTGGGTTCAAGCAATTCTCCTGCCTCAGACTCCTGAGTAGCTGAGATTACAGGTGCTCACCACCATGCCTGGCGAATTTTTTTGTATTTTTAGTAGAGACGGGGTTTCACCATGTTAGCCAGGATGGTCTCCATCTCCTGACCTCGTGATCCACCCGCCTCAGCCTCCCAAAGTGCTGGGATTACAGGCATGAGCCACCGCACCCGGCCATAATTTTTGTATTTTTAGTAGAGATGAAGTTTCACCAGTTGGCCAAGCTGGTCTCAAACTCCTGACCTTAAGTGATCCACCCTCCTTGGCCTCCCAAAGTGCTGGGATTACAGGTGTGAGCCACTGTGCCTGGCCGGAATTATCTTCTAAACTGTCTGAGAAGGAAGGAAGTGTATGAGGGCAAAGGCGAAGCAGAATGGGCCATGTGCTGGTGACCACTGTTACCACTGGACAGTAGGAACCTTCAGGAACCATCTGATATTTTTACCCACCTTGGGTATGTTTGAAATCTTTCACAATCAAAGTCATACACATGGCCAGGTGCGGTGGCTCATGCCTATAATCCCAATGCTTTGGGAGACCAAGGTGGGCAGATCACCTGAGGTCAAGAGTTCAAGACCACCCTGGCCAAAATGGCAAAACCCTGCCTCTACTAAAAATAAAAAATCAACCAGGTGTGGTGGCGGGTGCCTGTAACCCCAGCTACTTGGAGGGCTGAGGCAGGAGAATCACTTGAACCCAAGAGGCGGAGGTTGCGGTGAGCTGAGATTGCACCACTGCACTCCAGCCTGGGTGACAAAGCAAGACTCCATCTCAAAAACAACAACAACAACAACAAAAAGTCATGCACATTATGCATATTACACATTCACAGAGGCAGAGAGGGAGAGAGAGGAGAGACACCGGCACCATCTCTCTCTTGGGTAATGAAATATCCCCAACATATGTGCTCCTGCCTGTCTACAGGCTGTCCTTAGCCCAGCCCCAGAGCAAGCTTTCAAAACCAAAAGTCATTCCCTGTTCACTCAGAATGAAAGCTGCTCTCCTCACCTGTGCCCCAAGCACCTCCCTCACCTAGTCCTGCCTCTGTGACTTTGCAAAGGTGGTTCCCTCTGCCAGGAATTCTGTTCCCCACACAGCTGTGTGTCTGCTCCTTGCCTCCCTCAATCACCTCCTCAGCAACACTGCCCTGACCTCCTGTTTACAGGTCAGCCCCCACGCCCCCAGGCATCCCAACACCCCTCACCGGGCCCGCCTTTGTTCCCACATAATACGAGCACACATGCCACTGCTTCTCCACAGTATTTACTATATCGTCTGGACACGGTGGCTCACACCTGCCATCCCAGCACTTTTGGAGGCCTAGGCGGGCAGATCACCCAAGGTCGGGAGTTTGAGACCAGCCTGACCAATATAGAGAAACTCCGTCTCTACTAAAAATACAAAGATTAGCTAGGCATGGTGGTGCATGCCTGTAATCCCAGCTACTCGGGAGGCTGAGGCAGGAGAATCGCTTGAACCTGGAAGGCAGAGGTTGCAGTGAGCCAAGATCGTGCCATTGCACTCCAGTCTGGGCAACAAGGGCGAAACTCCGTCTCAAAAAAATACACACACACACACACACACATACACACACACATACATATACATATACACACATATACATACACACATATACATACACATATATACACATATACTATATATACACATACCTATATATACACACATATACATATATACACATACATATATACACCCATATATATATATATACTGCCTTTCCAGATTAGATGCACACTCCACGCCAGCAGTAAGTTTTGTTTTGTTCACTGGTGTGTCCCTAGTGAACCCCCTAACATTTACCGTGAGTTCACAGGAATGTCGTGCACTGTTCATACAGTTTATCTCATTTCAGCCGTCAGAACAACCTGCGATTTTGGTATCATTCACATTCTACAAGTGAAAATGAAAGCATCTTTGAGAGATCAAGGAAATTGTCAAAGCCCGCAGCTGCAAAGTGAACCATGTGGCCAACCGCGATGTATCCAAACGTGACTGACAGCAGAAAGCCCCTAGAAGACCACTGGAGCACGACGAGTGTCACAGGAGTGTTGGTTCAACAAACTCCACCTGCTTCTGCGCTCATTCATTCAGCGGCGTGTGCAGAGTTCCCGGATGCGCAGACGCCGTGCCCAGGGCTGAGCGTGCACATGCTCTTCAGTGGCTCCTGGTGCAGTGGAGGGGACAGACGAGTGGTGACCATCCCAGGGAACGCGGTGACAGAGGGGCCCTCGAGGTGCAGCGGGAACTGAGGACACACACTCAGTGGGCTCTGCGGGCTCAGGAACCTCCCTTTAGGAGTGGGCGCCAGGCCGGGTGGTACAGGGAAGGACACACAACCAGCCAGGGGAGACCATGGCTGCGGCCACGGAGGCCGGTGGCCTGGGGAACCACAGGCGCTGACGGTGCCCTTGCTGACCCACATTGTCCAATCTGGAAGCCACTGGCCACACCTGGGTATTTAACAAATTTTAACTTCAGTTACTTGAAATTATATACAACTCAAAATCCACTTCCTCCTTTGCTCTGGCCACATTTCCTGTGCTCCCTAGGCCTGCGGTCTCCCTGCTGAGCAGCACAGGTCTGGAACAGGCCTGTCATCAAAGAGAATTTGACTGGACTATGCTGGAAAAGCTCCAAAAAGATTACGGGGCAGAGCCCGCCCACCACAGTCGCCCCCACCATGTAATGCAGAATTTAAAACAGCGCGAAACCGCCACACAGACACACAACCTACAGACTGGCTTCTTCACAGCGCTCTTAGCAACACTGCGGCCCACTCATCACGGCCGGGTGATGCTACTGTGCGGTGCCCTGTTTGCTGTGTCCCAGCACTAACCTGGCTGAGCACGGTGGGGAGGCTGTGGGTTGAAGGGTGTAGATGCTGAGGCTGCAGCATGGGCAGCTTATAGACTAAGCAGCCTGGCTTTGGCCTGTGGGTCTCACCAAGGCCCCGGGCTCCCCCTGCACGCAGCTCTTCATCATCACCCTCTGTTCCATGCAAAATCACGCAGCGCCGGGCCAGTCACAGGCACACAGCAGAGGCTTGCCGACAACGTGATATGCTAAGTCATTATGGAACACTGGATACACCAACGGTTCTCTGGAAACAGCTTAACTTTTTCCCCATCAGCTCCAGCAAGCTCACTATGCCCTAGTACAGAGCGCTCAAGCATTTTGCCTAAGTCAATAATGTAATGTTCCCTCCCAGCCACCCCTGTGTGATGTGTGAAGCCAGGGGTCCTGGTAACGTGGGGCATGAGCCACTCCGTCTGTATTGATCAGCGTCCCTGGGAAGCAGAGGGCACCGGGGGTGCAGGCTGGCCTTTGGTGTGTACAGTCTTTCATCTTTTCCTTTGGTGCGCCTCCGATAACCTACACAGAGCATTCCATCCCACACGCATGTAGCAGAGGCTGTAAATTCAACAGAAAAAGAGATCAAAAGAAGAGAAAAGCATTTACACCCTTCCTCAAGGTACCAGCAGCCTCCATGCTTCATTCTGTGTAGCCCCACCCCACTGAAGCTCACACTCAACTTAGACAGTAAAACACTTCAATTTCACCCAGCATCCCATGACTGGGTATATACCCAAAGGAATATAAATAGTTCCACTATAAAGATAAATGCACACATTGTGTTCATTGCAGCACTATTCACAACAGCAAAGACACGGAATCAACCCAAATGCCCATCAGTGATAGACTGGATAAAGAAAATGTGGTACATATACACCATGGAATACCATGCAGCAGTAAAAAGGAATGAGATCATTTCCTTTGCAGGAACATGGGTGGATCTGGAAGCCATTATCCTCAGCAAACTAATGCAGGAACAGAAAACCACACACCACATGTTCTCACTCATAAGTGGGAGCTGAACCATGAGAACACACGGACACAGGGAGCGGAACATCACACACTCAGGCCTATCAGCAGGCTGCGGGGAGGAAGAGCATCAGGACAAATAGCTAATGCATGTGGGGATTTAATACCTAGGTGATGGGTTGACCTGTGCAGCAAACCACCGTGGCACACATTTACCTATGTAGCAAACATGCACATCTGCACATGTAACCAGAACTTAAAATAAAAAACACTTCAACTCAGTACTTCAAAAAAAAAAAAAAAGGGAAAAGAATGCTCCCTCTGGAAATGTTTCTCTTTGGGAAATATATAAGTTAAAAGCTCATCTTCACAAAACGTTAGTCAGTGTAGTGATGCCATCTACAGCTGATGCCGTCAAGCAGACAGGACCTTTCCAGGATCCATCTCGCTGCCACAGGCGCCACCCAGGGTCAACAGGCAGGCTGACTCATGAAACCTGTTATTCAAACTCGGTGAACACACTTTCCTCAACCTCATTACAAATCTTTTCATATATAAGTATATATTTATATATATTTGAGGTGCCATTTGTGGTACCTCAAAAGTCATAAGAGTTTTCAAGACTCAGTTTGTTTTTTCAAATGAAATCTAGCATTTGGAAACATCTGGTTTGGGGGGATTTTGGTTGTTTTTTGGTTTTGTTTTTGTTTTTGTTTTGGAGACAAAGTCTTCCTTTGTTGCCCAGGTTGGAGTGCAGTGACACGATCATAGCTCACTGCAGCCTCAAACTCCTGGGCTCAAGTGGTCCTCCCACCTCAGCCTCTGAGTAGCTGGGATTACAGCTGGCACCACCACACCAAACCACAGTTTTACATTTTTTGTAGAGACAGGGTCTCACTATGTTGCCCAGGCAGGTCTTGAACTCCTATTTTGAAGTGATCTCCCACCTGAGCCTCCCAACATGCTGGGGTTACAGGCATGAGTCACAACACCTGGCCAGAAACATCTGCCTTAATTGGCAGAAATGAATTTAAATTGGGGTGAAAAATTCTCCATAGCCTTTGTCCTCAGGCTTCCTACAAGTCGATGTCCACTCACTGACCCCTGTGCCTGCAAGCTTCTCTAGAGAACAGGAGTTGCAAAGGGACCTTTTCAGCAGCTTCCAAGAAGTATTTCCTTAAACTGTTTTTATTATTCTCTTGGCCAAGCTCCATTTGCAGTTGAGACTCTGCTACTCACATGTGCTTAAAATGTGTTACCTTGAGATAAAAGCAACGCAAACAGACCCTTGTAAAATCCTGCAGAGGAGGCACCATAGAGAGAAGTTTCAAAGGCACATTCACCTCCGGTTGAATAAACTGCTTCCATTTAATAGAAGCAGCAGGGTGGCAAAGTGGTGGCAGGGGTATAAAATTCAGCCACCGTTTGCTCTGCGCCACTCATATCCTTTTCTACTACTTTGTCTTTAGGCAAAAAAGACAGACTAAGAGAGATGCCCACCACGCGGTGCTGGGCACGAGCCTCACGCCGTTTGGTGCCCGCAGTGGTTGTCTATGTGTTCCATGGTTGCACTGACACGGGAACCACTTGCCATACGTGGTATTTAAATTTAAATCTAATGACATTCAAAATCCAGTTCTTTCAGTCATGTGAGCCGCATTTTCCGTGCTAGGAAGTTACATGTGGCTGATGGCGACTGTACTGAACAGCACAGAAGAGATTTTCCATCATTACAGAAAGTTCTATCAGACAGTACAGGTGTGTGGTTTTACAAAGCATATCCTTGTGCATGTTATAAAAAGGATCAATTATTTCAATATCCTTTCTTATTAATGACCTTAGAAGTAACATCAATTTTTAGCAGTGATCCTAGAAATCTTCAATAGCCATTCATCAATGTAGGAAACCCTCGATCACACTGCAAAACCATCTATTGGGCCACTTACCATTGACGACCCACCTGCGCCAGGCAGATACTGTTTCTGACACAGAGTCTTTTTTTCCAACTTTCATTTTAAGTTCAGGGGTACATGTGCAGGGTGTGCAGGTTTGTTCCACAGGTAAACATGTGCCATGGTGGTTTGCTGCACAGGTCATTGTCAGGCCGCTGAGCCCAAGCCAAGCCATCGCATCCCCTGTGACTTGCAGGTATAGGCCCAGATGGCCTGAAGTAACTGAAGAATCACAAAAGAAGTGCAAATGCCCTGCCCGGCCTTAACTGATGACATTCCATCAGAAAAGAAGTGAAAAGGGCCGGTCCTTGCCTTAAGCGATGACATTATCTTATGAAATTCCTTTTCCTGGCTCATCCTGGCTCAAAAAGCTCCCCCACTGAGCACCTTGTGAACCCCACTCCTGCCTGCCAGAGAACAACCCCCCTTTGACTGGAATTTTCCTTTACCTACCCAAATCCTATAAAACAGCCCCACCCTTATCTCCCTTTGCTGACTCTCTTTTCGGACTCAGCCCGCCTGCACCCAGGTGATTAAAAAGCTTTATTGCTCACCCAAAGCCTGGTTGGTGGTCTCTTCACACGGACACACATGACAATCACCCCATCACCTAGGTATTAAGCCCAGCACCCATTAGCTATTCTTCCTGATGCTCTCCCTCCTCCCACCCTCTCAGGCCCCAGTGTGTGATGTTCCCTGTAACATGTCTATGTGTTCTTGTTCAGCTCCCACTTATAAGTGAGAACAGGCGGTGTTTGGTTTTCTGTTCCTGTGTTAGTTTGCTGAGGATAATGGCTTCCAGCTCCATTCATGTTCCTACAAAGGACATGATCTCGTTCTTTTTATGGCTGCGTAGTATTCCATGGTGTAGACGTACCATGTTTTCTTTATCCGTCTATCATTGATGAGCATTTAGGTTGGTTCTATGTCTTTACTATCAGTACTGCAGTGAACAGGTGCCTGCATGTGTCTTTATAATAGAATGATTTATATTCCTTTGGGTATATACACAGTAATGGGAGTGCTGGGTACAATGATATTTCTGCCGCTAAAACCACCTTACAGTGCGGGCACCATGTTTCCATACTCCTCACGGAAAGTGGACTCACGTCTTCCTCTGACTCCGAAGCTAGTGCTCTTCTACCACACTGGGAGTTGCAGCCTTGCCAGGCGCCCCGGTAATAAACACTTTGCAGGTCTACATCTCCTCGCCACTGCAGCACGAAGCAGCACCATCCATCATATACACATAACACACTTTCACATGTGCCCAATACATTTGTAAAATAAAAATATATATATATATAAAGAATATCAGGGGTTCTTCATGCTGTAACATAGGTTCTGCTGCAGGTGGTGCCTTGAAATTAGTCCCTATATCTCATCAGCCATTAATTCCTAAAGCATCCACTTGTGACTAGGGATGTGCTGATTTCAAATAACCTGCCTGCAGGGCCTTGGAGTGAACACTTCCGCCCTGTGGTGAGCAGGATGTGCTCCAGAATGCGCGCTCCCTAATCCTGAGACCTGTGTATTTCTCGCCATATATGCAAAGCAGAATTTGCAGACACAATGAAGCCACAGATACTAAGATGGGCCTGGGTAATTCTGGGTGATGTGGGTGGGCCCAGCGTCATCACACAAGGCCTTAAAAGCAGGCGACTTTCTCTGGCTGGAAACAGAGAACCGTGGAGCAGAAAGGGAAGTCAGAAAGAAGCCAAGTGTGACTCTGAATCAGGCTTCGAAAGAGAGAAGCCACATCATGGCTGAGCTCTGAAGCTCAGGGCTCATGGGCAGAGACTTAAGAGAGGCCTTGGGAGGTCAGCGTGGGTCCTCCTGCTGCCAGCAAGGACAGGGAACCTCAAGGAGCTGGATTCTGCCCCCAACCCCAGCACGGCTGATGAGGATGCTCCCAGAGCCTCTGAGGGGAACTCAGCCCACTGTATTTTGATTTCAGCCTCATGAAACCCAGAGCAGAGGGATCCAATGAGCCTACCTGGAGGTCTGCCAAACAGACCATGAGATCAGAAATCTGCATTCTGTAAGACACTAAGGACCTGTAATAACAGCAACATGAAACTATAATACACACCTGAAGCTTTTCATCCAAACTTCTCAACAACCAAGATGAATTATCCATCACTACCAAAGTGAAAGGCGTGGTCGGAGAGGTGCTAAGAGGTTTGGGCTGAGGGGGCAATGATCCTTGACAGCTTCTCAAAGCAAAGACGTGCAATATCTTTCGTGCCTGGTTCACAAGCCCAGGACACTTAACCTGAATTCCAGGGAAGAGCCCCAGTGCTGGTCTGTTTCTCCGGAAACACTCATTCTTTTCCCTCCAGCAGATGGTCCTGGGCCCCAGGCATTTCTCCTAGAACATCAAGCTTCTCTTGTTTCACAGCAGATCCAGCCCAGGCAGCAGCCCCCACAGGCCAAGCTTAATTAAAGCCTTCTCTGAATCCCCGCTTGAGGCTTTTCTGCCAATGGCCCTGCAGCTAAATGCTTGGGTGCATTAAGGTCAGATCCCTGGTATGGTTTTCAAAACATGTGTACTGTGAGCCAGGAGCAGAAGGAAGAGAACTGATGTCTCAGCATCAACTCTATAGCTCCGTATTTGTTCTCGTGTCTCCCGTACTCCAAGCCTTGGAGTCACACATGATTAAACCCATTGCTAAGAAGCTCAGAGATGGGGCGGAGGCTCTCACCCAGTGGCATTCAGCTGATGAACAGGGAGTGGGACGGGTTGTGAATGCACATGAGTTGGACCCCAGGCCTATGCTGTCTGAAACCACAGGCCCTCTCACTTTATTACGGAAAAAAAACAGCGTTAGATATGAGTTCTAAATTTCTCTTCAAAGAATCAGTATGTCAGTATGTTCAATTCTTTGCCTTCTACTTTTAAACTTAACTTCCTCATAAAGCAACCTTTTTTGATCACCTGCTCGGCCCCGACTCATTCTCCAGCCTGACTCATTCCGATTTCCTGCTCTGCCATAACCATTTATCCCACCAAACCACTCACCCCATCGCTCTCTTTAAATTAGCCACTCGGAATTAGTTTAGCCTGTGCTGTCTAACCCTAGCCAATAGCGGAATCACACAGCAGCAGGGGCCACGTGATCAGGAATAAGAACCCATTCCCCTCCCTTGTCCAGGTGTGCGCTCACCATTGCTCCATCTGCGAGGGCGCACCCTTCTATAGAAGTACATTGTCTTGCTGAGAAGAAAACAAAAATTATATTCCAGTGCTGTTTCTTTTGCGGCACCGAAACTTTGTAACAACAGTAAAGGCAGCTTCATCTCCCCAAATATTGCAAAATTTGTTATCTGTGTCCTCCCAATGTCTTAGCCTATTTGTGTTGCTGTGAAGGAATGCCTGAGGCTGGACAATTCACAAAGAAAAGGAGTTTACTTGGCTTATGGTTCTGCAGGCTGTACGGACAGCACGGCACTAGTGTATGCTTCCAGCGAGGGCCTCAGGCTGCTTCCGCTCGTGGTGGGAGGTGAGGGGAGCCGGCCTGCAGACACCACAGGGCAGGAGAGGAAGCGTGGGAGGGGGCGCCAGGCTCCTCCTAACAAGCAGCTCTCACCGGACTAACAGAGCGAGAACCGTCTCAACACCTGCAGAAGAGCACCAAGCCATTCACCAGGGATCCGCCCCCATGACCCAGACTCCTCCCACTGGGCCCCACCTCCAATACGGGGGGATCAGATTTCACCGTGAGGTCCAAACCATAGAGGCCTCCAGGCCACAGCACAGGCCCAACCAGTGTCTGCTATGAAAAGGGCCGTGACATTTCTGCCGTTTCTGTTCATAAAATAGCCAAGGTCTAGGCAAGAAAGGAGGCAGCCATGCAACCTCAGCTGAGGCCACCAGCTCACCAGCTCCCAGCGCTCAGATGGCCTGTGGCATCTGCTGCTGAGCCCACTGCTACAACCCCTCCCATTGCCTGCTCAAGGGAGCCCTTAAATACATTTTCTGCTGTGGCTGAGACCCGACCCGGGGTCGGCTCTGATGTTTGAGGAACATGCTAAAGCTTTGCCTGCAAATTTCAACTTAATCACCGCAAATGAGGAGCATTATCATGGGTTACAGCAAGGCGATGAGGCAATGACTGTCTAAAACAGAATCATGAAATTTCATGCAGTCAAGTCGTGCTCATGCTATTTTTTCCTTTGGGATTAGCCTTCAAATAAGAGAAGGTATGACCAGGCAAGTCTAGGAAGCACGGGAAAGAGAGCCCTTGCTCTGACAAGCAGGGAAGGCTGTGCTGATGGCAGAGTTACTCCCTCGTAAAGAAGAAAAACTTCAGGGACTTTGTCATCACTGTCGATAAGTTCCGAAGAAGTCTTTGGCCAAAAGTATGAGATTTATGGTGACATAATAGAAGCGGTTTGTTCAAGCTTGGGACAAAACTAGAGTGAGCTTGAGCAGGGATTCTGAGCAGCCCCAGGTCAACTGCACAAGACCCCTGGCCACCGCCAACTGTTGGTATGTGTTTACATTTAGTTCTACGTTGTGATTCTTCTTTTGAATATAGGTTACTTCACCATGGCCTTAGTTCTTTAGATTTTTTTTTTTTTTTTTTTTTTTTTTGTGATAGGGTCTCACTCTGTCATCCAGGCTGGAGTACAGTGGCGTGATCTTGGCTCATTGCAACCTCCACCCCAACCCCATCCTGGGCTCAAGCAGTTCTCCCACGTCAGCCTCCCAAGTAGCTGGGAGCACAGGCACACGCCACCATGCCTGGCTATTTTTGTATTTTTGTTGCCCAGGCTGGTCTCAAACTCCTCAACTCAAGCAATCCACCCACCTCGGCCTCCCAAAGTGCTGGGAGTACAGGCATGAGCCACTGTACCCAGCCTCTTTAGATTTTTTTTTTTTTTTTTTTTTTTTTCTTGAGGCGGAGTCTCGCTCTGTCGCCCGGACTGGAGTGCAGTGGCCGGATCTCAGCTCACTGCAAGCTCTGCCTCCCGGGTTTATGCCATTCTCCTGCCTCAGCCTCCGGAGTAGCTGGGACTACAGGCGCCCGCCACCTCGCCCGGCTAGTTTTTGTATTTTTAGTAGAGACGGGGTTTCACCGTGTTAGCCAGGATGGTCTCGATCTCCTGACCTCGTGATCCGCCCGTCTCGGCCTCCCAAAGTGCTGGGATTACAGGCTTGAGCCACCGCGCCCGGCCTAGATTTTTTTTAAAAAAAAGACCAAAGTCACATGATTTGAAACCAAGCAGAGCAGAGACTGGGGCCCAGAAGCCTGACCTGCCTCTGGGGCCCCTCCAGGTGTTTGGGCCACGCCCGATACCAACACAGTTCAACAGCACAAAGTGGTATCTGCCACCATCTACCCTCTGTCACCTTCCAAGTGGCGAACGTTCATTGCGTTACTGAAATTCATCTCTGTCACCCTATTCTTTTGGCAAAGCCAACCTTAAAGATAGCAAGGTATTTACAAACCACACTCCAGCTCACCCAGGAGTCAGAAATCCAGTATTCAGAAATGGATCTCTTGCTCCCCAGAAGCCAGCCAAGGTCCCACAGTGCTTGAGTGCCAGCTCAGGGAGAATGTATAGAGGCCTGAGGTAGAGACGGAACTTTCCAGAGATAGGCTGTGCCTGTATGATGTCACAAGGGTTGCAGGGAGATGGAAGTCAGAGGGGGAGCAGTAGGGAGCAGTCCCTACCCGCAGAAGCTAAGCAGGCCTCTGCAAGACACTCACACACGGCCCGAAGCCAGGCTTGGTCCCTGCTGGTCCCAGGGCCCTTCCCTGCCCCTAACAAAGCTGCCTCCGGCCACTGGCCTGGGCCTGAAACACCCACCTTCCTGGTCCGGCCAGTAACCTGAGTTAAAATTGTATCTCTAGACGTCACCTATTCACTCATCATTATTAATTCGGATAACACTGAGCACACCCAGCAGTGGGTCCTGACCTACTAGAGGAGACAGGGCCCTGGGAGAGTTTGGCTAGGGCCCCTCTGCCCCCAGAAAAGAGCAAACACACACAAAATTGTCATGGAAGTTAAAGAAGCCCACAAATGCTTCAGAAAGGACACCTTGCCAAGCGGATGCTAGGCCGTGGCATACAAAACAACACACGCCCCCCGCCTTCCAAGGTCCCACTGTCTACGGAAGAACTTTCCATGCAGAAAGAGACATCTGAACCTGGCTTCGAGGTGCAGTAACAGACGTTGCCTTGCTTCGCCACAGCCACCCTGCGGGCAAGCTCTCCACAGATGAATCAGCTGGAGCCCTGGAGGCAGAAAAGCCAGGGTGATCACCTGTGCAGGGTGATCACCTGTGCAGGGAGGGCTGCGCTGGAAGCAGAATGCCAGCACGGCAGACAGCAGGTGCAGGGGCTCCAGAAAGACAACCTGCGTCCCAGGGAGATCCATCACCCACATGCTCCTTTTTTCCTTCCTGGGTTTTCTTTCCCCAGGGCCTGACCTGGCCTTCTGCTCCTGAACTCCAGCTTTCCCAGAGGAAAGCAAAGCCATTTGAAAGGCCAGTTCAAGGCCACCTCTGGGAACCCCACCCCCAACCCCAGCTGTAGTTAGGAAGCGCCCAGCACCTGTTGTCTGATCTCAGCTCCCCCAGCCTTCGAGTCCATGTTTACACATCTGTCTCCCCATCCAGATGAAATTCGTTAAGAACAGAACCACATCCTATGCTGCCTTCCGTAGCTGACTGTATTTTAATGAATTAACGCATGTAGCCTTGTTCCTGGCAGTTCTTGTCACCTGTGACCTCCCTGCCACAGCAGCGCAGCGCCCCTGCTCGCTGCCTCGGATCAGTCACAAAGCTCATGATGCAGAGAACAGAAGGGCCAATTTTTTTCCTTGTGGTTTCGCTAAGCCTAGGCTGTGGCACAGATAAAGCCATGGCACCCTGACCCCTGCCCTCCACACCCTGACCTCTGCCCTCCACACCGAGCTGGCTCCTACAATCTAATGTGCTTCCAAATCACCTAGGAGCTGGTTAAAGCACAGATTCTGAGGCTGAAGATCTGAGATACGGCCTGAGGCTTGAGATTTCTGTAAGCTCCAGGGCGATGCTGGGGCTGCTGGGCCTTAGCCAGAGGTTGGGCACAGGGCTCTGCCAGCTAGCTGCCCCATCTGACATGGCAGCCACTAGCTATGCTAAATTCAATACTTCTCTAACGCTAAGATCAATTTAATTTAGTGAAGTTAAAGTTTGGATACTCTGTCTCATGAGCTAAGTTTCTAGTACCCAACAGCCACATGCAGCACTGGAGACAGGCTGGGGCACAGCAGACGTCCTGTGGACCATCTGTGGGGTGGGAGGAGAACAAGAGCTGGCAGAGAGGTGGTCCCGGAGCAGGGGCCTGAGCCAGCCATGAGGCTGTTCTTGGAGCTCTGTAGGGGCTTCAACACTCCTGCTTGGTCCTGCCAAGACATGAGGATTCTCATGGAAAGGGCTGGAGCGCCCTCAGAGGGATGCCGCCATCCACGGCCTCCCCGGGCTCCCAGGAGGCAAGGAGATCAGCCTGCAGTGATGGCTGACCCGTGGCTTACAAAACAACACATGCCCCCCGCCTTCCCGGTGCTGGCTCCCTGGATGGGCTCCTCCAACCCCTGTGCAGCCCCTGGCTGAAGCGGGTGTCCCGCTCACTAGGTAGGGACCTGATGTTGGGGAAATGTCCGCTCTTCAGGCACAACAACCTCGCACCTCTTCCCCTCGCCCCATTCCAGTGGGAGCTCGCTGGCTCTGCTGATAGCAGGCCACCCAATGCCCCGCCGGAGTGGGCGACAGGCTTTGCAGCGCTCCAACA
The DNA here is from genome assembly GCF_002776525.5 of Piliocolobus tephrosceles. Classification (NCBI taxonomy): domain Eukaryota; kingdom Metazoa; phylum Chordata; class Mammalia; order Primates; family Cercopithecidae; genus Piliocolobus; species Piliocolobus tephrosceles. Next base: position 3,461,699 of record NC_045448.1, on the reverse strand, counting down.
GCAGCACAGGGGCAGCACTCAGGGGCAGTCCTCGGGGCTTCTCTTCTGGCTCCAGTTGCAAGAGGCTAGTGGTTTCCTTAATGCTGTCCCTTTAATTAGGCAAATACTTAAAACTTGTCATTCTAAGGCTGGGCACAGTGGGCCATGCTTATAATCCCAGCACTGTGGAAGGCTGAGACGGGAAGATCTCTTGAGCCCAGGGCTTTGAGACCAACCTGGGCAACACAGTGAGAACCCATCTCTGAAAAAAAAAATTTAATTAGCCAAGCATGGTGACACATGACTGTAGTCCCAGCTACTTGGGAGGCTGAGGTGGGAGGATCGCTTGAGCCCAGGAGTTCGAGGCTACAATGAGCTGTTATCGCACCACTGCTCTGCAGCCTGGGCAGCAGAGTGAGACGCTGCCTCAAAAAACAAACAAACAAACTAGTCATTCCTTTGATAGTCACATGAGCTGTGCATGTTTTCCACGTTGCCCACCCTCATACAACACTCTTGGGACACACGTGCCAGCCTGGGCAGGGTGACTTCAAGGTGCTGGGCCCTGTCCACCTGCATCCATGCCCGATTCTTCTCCCCGAATGTGGGTGGAGCCCAGTGGCTCACTTCTAGTGAATAGGACACAGCAAAGGTGATGGATGTCACTTCCCAGGGCGAGGTTTCGGAAGCCTCTGACTTACGTCTTGACTCCCCCCAACCACCCCTGCCTTTTCTCCTTTATTGCCCTGAAGGAGTGGCTGTCGGTGCAAGCTGCCCTGCAGAGAGGCCAGCAGCCAGCACAGAGCTGACCCCACCAGTGACCTGGGGAGTGCACGAGGAAGCAGATCCTGTCTGCAGAGGGAGGAGAGCAGCCCACGGACACCTCGACTGCAGGCTGAGAGAAGATCCAGGGACCGCCTCAGGCACTGACCACACACACAGGGAGGTCACGGATGCTGCTTTAAGCCTCTAACTCGTGCTAGCTTGCTGTTCCACATTACACAGCCAACGCAAAGTGCTTCTTATCCATGGCAACCTTTGCCTGAAAACAGTCATGCAGTCCTCTTTCTGCGCCTTCCAGGCAGAGTTGCAAACGCCCTGTCTGTGACACGACCCCAGGGAAATGGGGCATGAAGTCCAGAACTGACTGAGAATACGTTTCTTCCACTCCGCTGAATGGAAACACACAGAAAAGACAGTCACGTTCCCTGCGCACCGGAGGGTTCACTGAGAGTCACACGCCCTGACTGTGTCACCCCAGAGCTTCTGGCAGTGTCTGGCTCATGACAAGCGCTCAGGGAATGTGTCTTGAGCTCTTCAGCTTCCATCAGACAATAACCTGAATATGTGGGTCGGATGAACTAGCTTTCATCTAGAAAAAGCACAATGCTAAGGATCGAGCTTGGGTAACCTCCTAGATGGCCCCAGCGATCCTCACCTCCTGGCACTCACACGGTGATCCACACCTTCCATGCTGAGCAGGGCCACCCAGTGCAACCAGCAGGGCCTTACAGAAATGACAGAGTGTGGTTCCGAGGCCGCGCCATCAAAGCCACTGCAGCCACTGCTTTTCCTCCCGTGTGGGGGATGCAGCCACAGCCACAGTCCACCACCTCTCCTCACGCCCACACCTCTTTGCAGTGTGACTTTGCAGCTTCTCCCATCAAGGACTTTTGGATCACTCACATGGAGGGAAGCCAGCTGCCTTGTCACAGGGTCATTCAGCAGCCCTCTAGAGAGGCCCACGTGGCAGGATCCAAGCCCTCCTGCCAACAGCAGCGATAACTCGCAGGCACGTGAGCCGACCACCTTGGAAGCTGGTCCTCTGGCCCAGTCAAGCCTTCAGATGAGACTGTGGCACCAGCAGATGTCTTGAGCGTAATCTCTTGAGGCTCCTTGAGACAGAACCACCCAGCAAAGCTGCTCCCAAGTTACTGGGCCACAGAAACTATGCAAGCTAAGATCTATTAATCATGGGATAATTGTTACACACCCATAGATGATGAACCCAGGCAGGAAAGCCTGATGGGGGATGAGGGATGAGAAAGGCTTAGAATAAGACTGAGGGCTGCAGCGCAGGGGTAGCAGGAGTGGGAAAGATACACAGGATATGTTGGAATAGGCTTGGCCGTCACCAGAGTCTTCCCTCAGCTCTGCCACACACCATCATGGCCCATGGGATGAGGGAAAGGAGGTGACCTTGAGGTCATCAAGGATGAGCCGAGCATCTTGGTGTGGCCTGGCAGTACCCTCGTGGTACTTGAGCCCAAGAGCAATGCCAGAAACTGTCTTCGTGACACCCACTGGTGCCACAATCTCCCAACTAACCCTGATGGAATTTTGTTAGCAAAAGGACCTACCCCAGCTCACAGTGCCTGGCACACCTTCAGGGAAAGAGGCAAGGGCTGGATCGTAGCTGGCAGGAGGCAGGTCCACTTGGGCCACCAGGCCTTCAGTCTAACACATGCCCAGTCCTTGCCGATCACCTGAAAGCCCTTCCGTCTTCTCCCCAAATCCTGCCACAATGGATGTCTGTCCTGATTCTGGCCACATCTGAACTTCCTTCACACAAGTGGCAAACTGCAAACGTGGCCACAGTCCCTCACACCCCTGTGCAGTGGAACTCCACAGCTTCTCCCGTCATGGGCAGAATCTATTTCCTGACCCCCTGGGCTCACCTCATGACCGACTTTGGGCACAGAAGGAGACAGAGTGATGCCCCAGCTCTGAGCTGAGGTTTCGGGGGCCCCGTGTGCACCCACTCTTGCTTTTTGAAGGAGCACCAAAATGCTTCCACCCTGCAGACATGCTTAGGCCAGTTTCTTGAGGTGAGAATCTGCAGGCTGCAGTCAGGCCTCCCAGCTGAGGCACTGGAGACCAGCCACCCCACCAGCTACCCAGAGACACCAGAGTGAGCCCAGCCAGGACCACAAGAACTGCCCGGCTTAGCTCAGTCCAAATTGCTGACTACAGAGTTAAGATTAATGGTTAAATGGATGATTATCATTTAAAATCACAAAGTTTTGGCCAGGCATGGTGGCTCACACCTGTAGTCCTAGCGTTTTGGGAAGCGGAGCCAGGCCAATTGCCTGAACTCAGGAGTTCAAGACCAGCCTTGGCAACACAGTGAAACCCCATCTCTACTAAAATACAAAAAATTAGCCAGGTGTGTGGCACGCATCTGTAGTCCCAGCTACTCGGGAGGCTGAGGCAAGAGAATCACTTGAACCGGGAGGTTGCAGTGAGCTGAGATGAGGCCACTGCACTCCAGCCTGGTAAACAGAGCAAGACTCCATCTCCAAAAAAACAAAACAAAACAAAATCATGAAGTTTTGAGGTGGTTTGTTACACAGCAAAAGCTAACTGATACACAAGGTTTGGGGTAGCTCCATCCTTAGGAAACACATTTTCTTCCCATGGAAATGGAAAAATATGTGCTTCCCAGCCTCCTTTGTGTCTAAGGCATGGACGCATACAAGGCTTCCATGTATAATTGTGCAGATTGTAGCTCTATGAATAGTGGCTCTGGATGTGTGCAGTGCACAACCTGTGCAGGCCCACAAAATGGCCCCGAGCTCTAGATACCAGCCAGACCGGCCCCCAGGCTCTGCACAGGAAGCTAGAGAAATGCAAACACAGCAGCACAGTGCCTTCCACAGCAACAGCCGGCAGCCTAGCAACCAACTGCAGCTGCTACCAGCAGCGGAGGGGCCCTTGCAGGCCGTGGTCGGCAGCATGATCCATGGGCTTTGTTCCCTTCCACACGCAGGAGGCAGAGCTCTGGGCCTCCCAGAATTCCTGCGAGCTCCCAAAACGCTTTCAACAAATTCCCTTTGTGCTTAAAATAGCCAGACTGCGATTTTCCTGCTTGCAACTAAGAAACGTGTGGGTTCTTGGTTCAGAACTGCTGAACTGAGCCGGGTTGTGTCTGGTGACTCAGCCCTCACAGGCCACAGACCCCGATGGGCGCACAGGGGGAAGCGAGACGCACCATGTCCATACCAGTGACCTTGAGTTGCCTTCTACAGCGTGGGCAGAGCGCGAGAGCAGTTTCAGGCCTAAAAGAGGAGGAACGTCCAGACGAATAGCTGCCCGTGAATAAGGACGATTGAGACCCACGAGACATCTGTCAGGGACCTGGGCCTGCCCCTGGCGAAACGCCGGGCATGGTTCCCGCCTCCCGGGCTGATGGAGCTCTGCATGGAGTGGGCCCAGCCTCCACCTGGAGCTCGTCTTTGCCATCAACGGCCAGAGTGATCTTTCTCCTGACTGCTCTTTTGGTCGTCAGGTCTATGTGGCTGCTGTCACCACAGGGGCAAAATGTGGGTGTCAGTGAGGATGAGAACTCATGCAGAGCGAGGCCGGGTGCTTTCTAAGAGTCTGACACCTCGGCCTCTGCCTCCTGCTCCCGCCTGCTCTTTGTTCTTTCTATGCCTCTAACTCGTCTCCCCTCCTACCTCATGCACACACACGTGCATGCACGCAGATGCGCGCGCACACACACACACACAACACACACCGCTCATCCAAAAGAATTCCTGCAAGCATCCGCGGCCTGAGCGCCCTCCTTGGCTCTGCAAACCTCCCGCGCCTGTGTGGGCGCCGCCGTCCTCGCCCTCCTGTCCCACTAGATGGCAGTGTGGAGCCACGGATCCGCAGCCACCGCCAGGCAGCCCCAGGCTGCGTCTCCCCGCTCGTCCATCTCAGCCCACGCTTCAGACAGGGCTCTGAGAAATCCATGCCTGCCAGCTTTCCGGTCATGCCTCAATGCAGCATCTAATAAATCCCGGCTCTCTCCTTAACCAAACCGTTTCCCTCCTACTTTGCAGATCAGATTCTGCAGTCTACACAATAGGTCCCCTCCTCGAAAGTGATGGGAGTTAAATCAGGGCAATGGTTCTGACTTCACGCCGTTTGTAGCCCCTCACGTTTGCTTTAAAGCAAGCATAATCCCACACTGCTGAATTAACCAGGTACAAAGAAAGGCCCGGTGCGCCTTCACTGTGCCTGCTGTTAACACAGACTCCCCTCCGTGAGGGCCGTGGAGGGGCTGCGGGGTGGGGACTGCGTGGCAGTGGGAACCCACATGTGAAGGGTAGTGTGGAGGCACGGAGGTGTTTTTGTGCAAGCTCCTCGCCTGTATGGGGAGGAAACTAAGCCCCAGACAGGTGCGGGACGCCCCAGGAGCAGAGCATCTGGAAGGGAGGTTCACGCACTGCTGACCCCCACAGAACTACGGGGCAGGCAGCTCCCAGGGCCCACACGTTCACCAGGCCGAGGGGCTTCAAGGTGCTGCTGGGGCTGGAGCTGCAGCTGCCCCCTCGCCCAGGTCTCGCAAAGCTTCCACCCAGCAGAAACCATGCTGTGCGGTTCCTCTTACCCACTAGCCAGCAGAAGGTGCTCAGCATTGGCCCTGGCAAGGCAGGGTGCCTGGGTCAATTCAGAGGCCATCAGCCCAGTGGCCAGTCACAGACAGGGAATCCTGGCTGCCCTGACAGCCCTGTGGATGCCACTCCAGCCCCCAGGAGGAGCAGTGGGAGCTCCCGCAGGAACCTGGAGCAGGGCTTGGCTAATTCCCTAAACTCCAGAACCCAGAGAGGCTTCCCCCCTCCAGGAGGTGTCCTGGCTTGCTCTGCCCTCTCAGCCAGCGCTGCCCGCTTCCCTTCCAGTTGAGGGCACTGTGCAGCCAGTGCCAAATGGCTCTTGTTTTCTGGCAGAATCGGGCATAAGGGGAGAAAGGGAATGAAGACCCAGATGGCTCCGTGCCTTTCAGGGCACTAATGCATCACGTCCAGTTCGTGACAGAGGGAATCTGGAAGATGCCTCAGGTGCTGCTGAGCAGCTGTGGCTGGGGAAGCGACGGGCAGCGGGCCCTCCAATCAGGTTTCACCAACCTTGCTTCACTGTAGCGCTGACGAGGAAAAACAGCAATTCCCAGCCAGGGCCACCGTCTGTGGCGTCTGCTCGGTCTCCCCACGTCTGTGTGGGTTGTCTCCGGGCACTCTGGTTTCCTCCTGTGTCCACACATGCGCACGTGAGTCCCTGGCATGTCTGCGTGGTCCCTGTGTGAGTGCAGGTGTGTTGCTCTGCGATGGGACAGCGTCCTCCCCAGGGCTGGAGCCCACCCTGCACCTGAGCTGCCAGGTCAGGCCTGGGCCACCCACACCCCTGAACCAGAATCACTGGGTAACACGGATCTTATTTCTTTTAATCTTTCCTAAATGTGTGTGTAGACCACATTTACTTCAATATTTAATATTAGAAGTGTTTGGGGTCTTTTTTCAAAGTCTGGTGATGACCCTGTGACCAGAATGATGCCCTAGGCACTTCAGTCTTGCTCCTCAACGTACCCATTGTGGAACTGGTTTCATTAGACGCCACTTCACCTAAGCCCGCCACTTCCGAGAACCTGTCTATGACGTGTGTTGCCGTTTCTGTGAACCCGTCTATGGTGAGGACGTACCGTCCTGGGCTGTGTTCACCACGGCCTTGCACCCGGGCTTCCCTACGGGGCCACGTACTCAGTACTCAACACCCAGAACTCTGCCATGCCGACCGCTCTGCACACATCATGTCGTGTAACCCTCACAAGGCCCCAGTGGGAGGTACGAAAATCATTCACTCAACCAATGAGGAAACCGAGGCTTAGGACGTACGGTAACTTCGTGCAGATCACACTGTCACTTGAAGGCGTGTCCCACCCTGGGACACAGCGGGTCGTGTGGTGCGCTGGCGGAAGAGGCGGCCGACTGCCCGAGTGGATTTGCAGGACAGGGGGTGGTATTGGAGCAGAGAATGGGGGGTGGTGGACAGCCCACGGCCCTGTGCACACTTGGACAAAGATGCTGCGGGCAGCCCTATGGGAGTGGAAGCCCAGCTGGCAGGCCTTCCCTGTGGCCAGGAGTCCGCACATGGAAGCAGAGTCTCCACCCACTCTGTGGGCAGCACCCCAGACCCTGCAGGATCTCAAAGGCCAGCTGTTCCTCCAGGACTGGTGGACCTGGGGCAGCCAGGGAGGCTTTGTGGGCAGTGGATGCCGCTGTGCAGGTGAGGAAGAGCCGGCCAGCCTCACACGCACAGAGCCGACACCCTATGTGAGCACGAGAGCTTTGCCAGCGTCAGGAGCGTCTTGGCTCCCCCAGCCTAGGCAGAGCAGCCGCGAGCATGTGAAAGCCTCATTAAAGACAGATGGGAAGATACGCTTTCCTGTTTGACTGGGAGACGTGTCAGGAAGACGCCACTCCACATAACGAGTAAGACTCATCCATTAAAATAATTACCTCTGCTCCCTAATGGGGGGTAGAAATGGAAAAGAGGACAGACCTCTCTAAGCCAAAGAGCTCTCCTCCACCCATCCTGAGGGCCCAGACTCATCACCAGCAGAGGAGTGGGAGAGGCTGGCAGGGCTGCCAGGCTGCCTGGAGCTGCTGCCCCCAGGACGCCCACTGCCCATTGCCCCCACACCTGCCCACTGCACCGTCATCAGCAGAGCCTGGCCTCTCCTCTCCTGCCTGTAACTCCCAGATCCAGACTTGGCCTTGGATCTGTTATCAAATGTGTAAGTGCGGCCATTCAACTCCCAGGTCCGTTTCTCCCCTACGGATAGGGTCTCACTGGCACACATCGAGGCACATTCAGGGAGCCTGACTGCAGCTGGGTTGCAAGAGTGAAGGCTGAGACAACACTAGCATCCATCAGTAGAGGATGCATTCGTGACCCCCAGGGGCATCAGGAGAGGATGGGTGAGTGACCCCCAGGGGCCACACTCTGGAACACTCTGCCTCAGGATGGGAGGAGCAGGCAGGCCCCATGGGCAGCATGGGAATTGCCCCAAGACAGGTTGCTGATGAAGAAGGCAGGGTGAGAAAGAATGCCCACCCCCGCCCCATTCTCCAGGTACGTTTAATCACGTGTGCGTGTGTGCGTGTATGTGTGCGTGCGTGTGTGCGTGCGTATGTGCGTGTGTGCGTGCGTGTGCGTGCGTGTGTATATGTGTATGTGTGTGTGTGTGTATGTGTATGTGTATGTGTGTATGTGTGTGTATGCATGCTCTTGAAAAAGGCCTAGAAAGACCGACCCTCAACTAGAGCAAAGTTGAAGAAAAGGAGGATTTTAACTTCTTAGACATATGTGTGTCGCGTTGAACATATTACAAAGTACATTCACATGGTCCCACGTCATCACACGCACAACCCCTGCAGCCTGTCTGGGGCCCTATATTTCAAGGCCACGTCAGTGAACCAGAGAGTTCAGAGGCAATAGAGGGATGAGGGGTGCGGGGGCTGAGGGAGTGGCTCTGCATCCTCACGGGGACGATGGACAGCAGAGCACAGCCTGTGAGACCAGAAGCGGGACCACTGAGGACTTGCTCATTCAGTGAGATGACCTGCTCAGTGACAGCTCTCCCCACACACAGCCTGCCCCTCAAACACACACACAGCAGCATCCCCCAATTCCTCAGCTACACCCCAGGCATTGGTGGAACTGCCACACAGAAAACCATGGGTCTGACAGAGAAACGGAGAAGTGTTCAACTGACTTATTAAATGAATGCATGAGTGAGCAGATATAGACGGGTGAGCTAATGGCTGCAGTAACTAGTGAGCACCAGAAGGATAAATGCACCAGTAGGAGGACTCCATCTCTCACACAGAGTCTGCGCCAATGAAGCAAAAGCCTGGCCGCTCTGACGGGCTCCCTCCCAGCAGGCGAGGCAGCAGCACCTGCTTCTCTGGCTGTGTATCATTCCCTGGAACCTGCTCCATGAGACAAGGTGCTCCTCTTCCCATCCAACCAAACCAGGGACCGCTCAGGTTCGGAATAAACTTGTTTGCTATGTCCTTCCAGTGAGATGAGAATTAAATTCAAGGAGATATCAAGAAATTCCTGTCAAGAACTCTGAAGGGTCTCAGATTTTACTACTTACAGCCCCAGGTACATGGGTGCTGGCTGAAGACATGAGACTTCTGGGTCAGAGACAAAGGACTTTGCTACTTACATCAACATCTGTGGCCAGGGTATTGGCATTTCTGCACCAGTATCCTGGGCTCCACCCCCTTCAGGGATTCAGGAAGAAGGCAGACAGCACCTGCACATGCAGTGGTTCTGTTACAGGGAGGACCCTTGAGCCTAGGGAACCCGGTTCTTCTCCAGCAGGTAGTACACACGCCTGCACTCTTTCCTGGAGGGGACATCATCTTTATTATGCTGGACAGTAACCATGCCTGCCCGTTGTCGCAGAACGAGACACTCTGTTTTCCAAGGCTGCAGGCAAACCTGCCCTTTTCTCCGGTGGGGAGACAAGGAAAGGAGACACTACCTTTACCTTCCAAGGCATTTCACTCTGCAAACAACCAGAATAGATAACCTAGAACAAAGGGCCGCCGGGGCCTTCCTCGCAGGATGTGCACAAATACACCAGCCCCTGGGAGCCGGCTCCACAGCTCCCACTTGTCCCACAATACCAGCTGGGATGGAATGTGCGTGTTCGTGTGTTCTATTTTAAAAATGAAGATATTTGTTATTTTTATTGGGATTCTGAAATACAAAAAAAAAAACAACTGAGGTACTGTGGCAGGCAGCTTCTGAACTGACGCCCAGTGGTCCCCACTTCCTGGTATGTATTCACCCCCACGCAGGGGCTGCACCCAGTGCCTCACCTGGAGCTGGTGGAGCACCGCAGAGGGAAGGCACGTGCTGTGGTTTGCTGTTGGGCCTCTCCAGATCTCATGTTGAAATGTGACCCTCCGTGGTGGAGGTGGGGCCTCATAGGTGGTGTTTGGGTTGGGGGCGGAACCTTCATGAGTGTCTTGGGTGCTGTCCTCAGTCCTCACCCCAGTGAGTGAGTTCTCATTCTGTTCCTTCCCTAAACTGATTGATGATGCAGAACAGCCCGGCACCTCCCTCTCTCTCTCGCCGTGGCTTCCCTCTCATGTGATCTCTGTGAGTGCCGGCTCTCCCTCCCCTCCACTGAGGGTGGACACAGCCTGAGGCCTCACCGGGAGCAGATGCTGGCACCGTGCTTCCAGTGCTGCCTGCAGAACCGTGAGCCAAATAAACCTCTTTCTTGATCTGCTGCCCAACCTCGGGTTTTCCTTTATGGCAGTGCAGATGGATGCAGACAGCAGGACGTGTCCAGGTGAGCTTAGGAAAGGCTGCGGCTTCTCTCTTCAGCTCTTCTCCCGGGCTGCTCTGAGAAAGGTGCTGTCGTGTTGTGGGCAGCCCAGGGGAAGGGTCCCTGTGACAGGGAACTGCGGGAGCTCGTGACCCACAGCTGGTGGGAAACTGGGGCCCTCTGTCCAACAACTCAGGAGTACCTGAGTTCTGCCCAAACTGCAGGAGGAATGACCTTGGTTTCAGCTTGGGAGAGGCCCCAGAGTAGAGGACCGAGCTAAGCCCTGTGCAGATTTCTGCCCTGGGAGGTAATCAATCTTTCTTAGGCCACTGAGTTTTGCAGTAATTTGTTAGGCAGTAATAGGTAACTCATACAAGCTGGCTGTGGTGGCTCCTGCCTGTAGTCCCAGCTATTCAGGAGGCCGAAGTGGGAGGATCACTTGAGCCCAGGAGTTCAAGGCCAGCCTGGGCCACATAGCAAGACCTCACCTCTACAAAAATTAATTAAAATAAAAAATATAACTAATAGAGCTATTGAAAAAATTAGGACAACACAATGACTCCACACATGTAGTAGTAAAGTTTGGAGAATTTTGTTGTTGTTTTCCTGAAATCTGGGTTTGAAGCAAAGCAAAATTGTTTTTACATGGATAATAGTGTGAAGGAACCTATATTTTAATATAATTTACAGAAGCATTGGTCAAAGTGAAGTGAGTTCTTTTCCATATAGAAATTAAAAGGTAGTAATTCAAGACTCCATTGCCACCATTTGGACTTAACTACTGCACTACTTAAAGATTTTATTGTATAGCTTGGACAAAGGCACGAGCTTTATGGAAGAGCAATTCTGGGTAATAATTACATAACGACATTGGGGCTACAAGACGGTCATTAAACTGCTTCTTCAGAGACAGCACCCCAGGGACACTTTCTTTTTCCTCTTACGCACAGGCCGTTCTCTCGGTTTACACAACAGCCCTCTACTCAGTGAGCCTCCGCCCTCCACAGAGGGACAGCTCCCTGGCTGGCACCATGGTCTGGGCTCTGGCCCTGCCAACCCTGCGGGGACACGTGGGGCCCCCAATGGGCAGCCCCAGCCTGAGGCTCATATGCGGAGGCTCACGGGCTCTCCCGGCGGCCAGCCCCAGCCCGAGGCTCACATGCTCTCCTTGTCGAACTCACACATGAAGTACATGGTGGTGTGACAGGCCACGTCGTTCCAGCCGCCCGAGGCCACCATCTCCACGCAGTCCTCCTCGTCGTAGGCGTTGTTGGGCTCGCCGCCGCGCCACTTGCTGAAGGCCCGCACGGGGGAGCGGTCGGAGTACACGAAGGCGCCTTCCCTCTCCAGGTCGTTGACGCCAATGAAGACGCGGGCCAGGCCGGCCTGCGCCACGTATGCGGCCATCAGGCCATTGGCAGCCTCGTCCTTGGGCATGCCCAGCGTGCCCCCTCGGCCCTGACAGGACAGCTGGGCATCCGCATAGCGCTTCTCCTCCTTCACCAGCAGGTAGATCTTGCTGTCCGTCTCGCGCACACCAGCAACAGCTGTGGGGAAGGGCAGGGCTGAAAAGCGAGCACTTGCATCTCTGCAACAAACTTAAGGCACAGCCATGTGCAGCAGGGGCTGGCGGGGCAGCGGGGACAGCAGCGAGGGATGGCAGGGCAGCAGGGACCAGCAGGGCAGCAGGGGATGGCAGCAGGGGCCAGCAGGGCAGCAGGGGCCGGCAGGGCAGCAAGGGACTGCAGGGCAGGCGTGGCCACTGCAGAGCCTTTGCTGGGGTCTTCGGACGGGGCCAGGAGGTGGGAGGGAGGGAGGGTGGCGCCGGGAGCCACATACCGTTCTTGATGAACTTCAGCTCGCTGGTCAGCTGAGAGACCTGGTTGTCCATCTCCCCGATGGCCTTGCGCAGCTGGCTGCACTCACATGGGAGGCCTGCGGGGGCCGGGCCAGTGCGTTACAAAGGCTGGACAAGGACTCGGGCTCAGAAGAGAGGCGAGGACCCCTCCCCAGAAATATGCATTTTACTCAACAAACATGCCCCATGGGCCTTTGAGGCCGCAATAACCATCTCCCACTTCATCCTAAAGGCAGGGGGAGCAGGGAAAGACCTTGACAGGAGCAGAGGGAGGGCAGGCATGTGTATTTCAAACCTCGCCAGCTGTAGAAGGAACAGAAATGGAGGTGCAGGGGCGGGAAGCAGCCCAGGGCAGGGTTGGGGCCCAGGGAAGCGGGTCTGGCTGAGGGTGTGCAGTAAAAAAGGTAGAACATCTGGCAGCAGTCCTCCATGGCCTGGGGGCACTGCAGGGCTGAGGGGAGCTGAAGGCGGCAGCAGCAGCATCCTCTGTGCAGAGCTCTAGAGGTGTCGGGGCTGTTCCATTCCTAGCTGAGTACAGGAGGCGGAATCGCCAACACGCAGGTGCCTGTGACATGTCAGGTGGGGAGTAGGGGCCAGGGCAGAGCTGGGCATCGTGGGCACACACAGGGCGCAAGGGACGGCTCAGGGAGGGAGGACAGGGCAGCATCACCACGAGCACCTGTAGGCCGTGGATGAGGCCTGGGAGGAAGCGAGGCGTGCGGGTGGGCTTGGCACCTTTTCCCACAGTTTCCACTGTGCGGAGTCTCAGCCCACCCTGCAGTCTGGCACATCCTGCAGAAGTTCAATCCCATCTTCCTGGACGTCGGAACCACGTAGAGCCCAAACCACCCACCTCGCCCTCATACGTGAGACCCCCCGATTCACATTTGCACGTTTGAAACTTGATCTTTCTTGGGGTTTGCCTTGGTTTGGGGATTTTTTTTTAGTGGAAGTTTTATCTAAGATAAATTTTTTAAAAATATATTTTCTCTTCGAGCTCCCTGAGGGGTGAGGTGATAGAGGCTTTCTGAAGACACCCCTGTGAGGGGAAGTGGAGGGTTCCTTTCCTCATAACCTCCAAACTCTCTGACCAAGGTAGGCCTGACGGTAGCAGCTTGGCCCCAGGATGTCCCCTCTTCTTGCCCTGCCCTCACCTGCCTCCGGGTCCTTCTGTCTCCCAGAGGCTTTGTCCAGGCCCCTCAGGTTGGCTGAGTGCCTAGAGGTGCCCTGAGCGGACGGTGCTCGGCCACTCAGTGACACTGATCTCAGCGCACTCGTACGGAACAGAGTCACGCAGGCAAGGACACCTCCCAAGCAACTGTTCCTCCTCATCTCTGTGATGCGGGAGGAGCTTTTAAAACAAGAACTTTTATTCAGAAATCTAGCCCCTTTATTTCCCCCCGAGTTTCCAAGGGTCAGATCCTTCTCGGAGAGCACCTTCTGAATGTGCTGTGAAGCGAGTGACATCACGGAGACACAGCGCGTCTCGGGGAGAAAGCCTGGCTCCAGCGAGCAGACGCCTGCAGAAGGGACGCTCCCCGCCACCCCCGTGAACACACTGCACGCACTGAATTCTCTTCCCAGGCCCAGCTGTCGAGCTTCTTGGTTGAGGGAAGAGGGGAAGGTTGGAGTCTGACTGAAAGAATATTCTAGTTACTTAAACACTATCTTCCACCTAAATCTAGTATCTCTTAAGCATCTTTTGTGGTCAATAAAAAAGGACTGGAGGGCACAGAGCCATCAGGATGTTATTTCAGGAATTCAGCTCAAAAGCAATGAGGCCTGAATGAGGGAGGGGGTGGGGTGAGAGGACAGCAACAACCCCTGCCTGGAGGCGCTGAAGCAGAAGGAAGATTAGAGGATGCCTGACAGTGTCATGGGGCATGAGTGAGCAGCTTGGGAGTTGGGGGGGGGGGGTGGGTACACAGGGGGGGATGGGCAGGG
>NC_045448.1:3400441-3447704 GCF_002776525.5 Piliocolobus tephrosceles | reverse complement strand
GTGTCCGCTGTGGGATCTACGTGGCGGGTGGGTGTCCGCTGTGGGATCTACGTGGCGGGTGGGTGTCCGCTGTGGGATGTACGTGGCGGGTGGGTGTCCGCTGTGGGATGTGAGGGGGGTGGGCGTGCAGTGTGGGAGGTACGTGGGGGATGAGTGTCCAGTGTGGTGATCCAGGGTGTGAGGGAAGGGCTCCAGTGAGACAGGGGGACCATGAGACCCCCAGTGGAGATGCCCATCAGACATGTGTCCTTTGGGGCTTGACCTCATGAGGGCCACCATGTAGGGGTATGGGGGTGAGGGCTGTACCAGGGCTCAGAGGAGGTCACCATTCTGGGGAGGGAGCAGAAGAGCTGCAGAAGGAGTTTTGGGAGAAAGATAGCGAGTGGGGGGGGCGTGAAGGCGGGCAGAGGGCAGGGACAGAGGACAGGACACAACGTGTCCTGGTGACTTGGCAGCAGGAAGCAGGTGCCCCACAGGGAAGCCACGTCCACCTGGGCTGGATCTGAGCTCCCTGGGACCTCCGAGGGGAGCCGTGTCGGTGGAGCACCATTGTGGGAGTCGGATGCGAGGACGTCTGAAACCAGGGAAAGAGCCACAAAGTCCACATGTGCTTTCTGAGAAGTCTGGCGGTAGGAGGAGACCCCTAGTGCCCACAGAGGTAAAGAAGTGGAGAATGTTCATCCTAGGACTGGTGTCACTGAGCCCAGCTACACACACAGACGGAATAACACAGTCGACAGACAGATGACACTCCTAAGAGGTCATTAACATTCAGGTAGAAGGAAATCAAACACTGCAGCATCTCTGAGAGCATCCCTGACACGGGGAGCACATGGCCGGCACATGCGCTCTGTTCCCCAGCCCACGGCAGTTCCATTTAATGATCTGCATTGTTTTCCAAAGTGCAATTTTTAATGCATTATATGAAAAATCCTGGACCCTTTATGCCATACCTGGTTCTCCGTTAGGACCAGGGGGTCCTATGTCACCAGAATCTCCTTTCTCACCTGAAAATGAAAAACAAGGTCCAAGTCACCACGCAGAGGTGGACGTGTTGAATTAAAAACATCAAGACTGAAAATGTGACTTGTCTCGTGGATGTCTCCCGGGCCACCCTGTTGTTGTGAAGCACCGGAGCTCCATTCTGCAGTAATTCCTGCTTCCGGCACTATTTATGTGATACGAACTATACATACGTGTCATGGGGTGACAGGGATTATCGGGTGATCATTCTTTAAGTCAGTTCTGGAAAATCCAGGATATCTGATGGAACACTCTGCAGACATCGCCTCATGAATCCCTGGTGCCATGAGTGAGCTGCCACTCCCCCCAACAGCCGACACGCCTCTCACAACAGCAGGAAAATCCAGACGGAGCACGATGGGAGCGCCGCGCGGGCCTGAGAGCTCATCTAATCCAAGAGTCAGCGCACTCCTTCCCGTCCCAGCTCAAGGTCCTTCCTGTCCCTGCTCGCGGCAGCCCGGTGTCCTGGAGGGCCCAGACGCCAGAAGCCCTGGGCTCCATCCTGGCCTGGATCCAACCTCCAGTTAGATGAGACAAGCCACCTCACCACCCTGCCCCTCAGCTTTCCTCAACGTACCAAACAAGGGGGCTGAACAAAATGGTGGCAACAGGGCTTTCTAGCTGCTCTAAAATTAAGTCATATGACTTAATAGAAATAAATTCTAATGCATTCTCTTTATTCTCAGAGAAGCCCCAAATGCCTCTGCAAAGAGACTTGTGCAGATTCCGACTCCATTCGCATAAGGAGGGAAGGAGTTCCGCAGCCTCCAACCACCTGATTCCTTTGTGTTCCTTTATCAGCATCGGGAGCTTGGAAATGAAAGCACAGCTTGATCAGAACCCAGGATGACAATCTCAGACACAAGGCAAATCAAATAAGCAAAGCCAAACAAGGCCAGCCCGGACCAGCTGCCCCTTAGGAGATGCCAGAATCAGCCCAGAGCACACACCGCGTGGTAAAAGTATACACATCCCTATGTGTGTGTCAATACGCAACGTGGTGTTATTCACAAAAGCAACAGGTGGAAAGAACCCACGTGTCCATCGACAGGTGAATGGTAACAGTTGTGGTCTGTCCGTACGGTGGAATATTATTCCCTGAAAAGGCAGAACATTCTGACCCACGCTACCCGCAGGTGAACCTTGAAACCACGACACCAAGTGAAATCAACTAGAAGGACAAACACTGTTATCACTCCACATATGTGAAATATCCAGAACAGGCAAATTCAGAGACGGAAAGCAGACTGGAGGTTACCGGGGCTGGGGAGGAAGAGTGGGGAGCCATTGCAAGAGTGGAAACAGAGTTTCTCTTTGGAGAGATGAAAAGGGTTTGGAAATACTGTGATGCCTGTACACCATTGCAAATGTACTTAATGTCCCTGAATTGTACACTTAAAATACTTAAAATGGCAAGTTTGGGGATATAAGTATTTTGCCATGATGTTATTTGGGTTTGTGAAGCCCCGCCTCCCTCCAGATCCCATGATTCTCTGTGTGTTCGTCACTGGATTGGCCGTGGCAGGGAAGGTGCCTCTCACCGGTTTTCCAGGAGGCCCACAGCTGAGCTGGGCCCCTCCCCACCGCTCTCCTGGCCACAGAGCCCTTTCTACCAGGTATGGGCTGAGCTAGGGGGAGGTCTGTGACCATGGATCAGAACAAACCATGAGAACCCCCTCACAGCTCAAACTCCAGACCGTAGTAGCCTCTTGGTACCTGGGCCAACCTGCTCCGAGGCAGATGAATGAGGTAGAAGAACCTGGCCCTGGAACTGGACAGATCACAGCAGACACCCTCCACCGCTGGTGCTCAGGGCAGCTCAGCCGCATTGCTACACCATGCGGGACCCCAAGGAGACTTCATGAGGCCACACCTGCAGAGCTCAGGGAGGGCCAGCTCCTTGCCCTCCCACCGGCTCCGTCCCCTAGAGCCCAGCAAACACCTGGAACAAGCCAAGCGCTCCAAAGACATCCACTGACCAGATGGCGGGGGGTGAGGGGGGGCATAGGAACAGCACCTTCTGAGCAACCCCTTGGCTGTCCTGGCCTCAGTCTCTCATCATGGGAGGCACAACTGATCTGTCCGCCTTACCAAGGCTGTGCAGGCAAATGCAGCAGCGGAGACGGTGCAATCAGAACCCGCAGGTATAGCCTGAGCCCAGGTGTTGGCACCATAGTTGCTGCTCACACCCGCTGCTGTCACCCCACACCCTGTTCTCACCAAGAATCATCCCATCACCTCGAAATGCCTGAGACCGAAGCTAGGGGAACAGACATGGTGCCTCCTGAGCAGGGTCCGTCCGCTCCTTACGTGAGGCTCTAAGCGTGTTACCAAACTTGTTAAGGATGTTGTGGCTACACAGCCAGAGTCTCACCCAAGCGCACTCGCCGCAGCCCCTCCATCCTGGGGTGCTATGAAAACCCTGCAGGATGGGGAGCACTTCACCGCACCCTGTAAGCACAGAGCCAGCAACTAGCTCCAAGCACCTCCAAAACGGAAGCACGGCAGATGTCTTCTCTAGCACGCACAGAGCATAAACAGGAGCACCACACGAGACAATCCACGCTAGAGTTATTCTCGGGGGATCCAGACACTGACCCTAGGGGCGGGGGGAAATGAGGCAAGAATCACATCGCAAATACCTTTAGAGCCAATGGGACCGATCTTTCCATGGCGACCCACACTGCCTTTCTGTCCTTTGTCCCCCACGTCTCCTGTAGAAAACAATAAAAGCAAAGTTGTTTGATACAAAGATGATACCGTGGCCTCCTCCATCACACATGTGCACGGGTGACCCGACCGCCCTCCTTCCTAACATGGCAGACACATAGAAGAGACTAAGAAAGACAGCTCTAAATCTCTCCAAAGTCACGTAGGTGACTGTCACAGTCAGGTCACCTGTTGATACAGCTTCCGAAGGAAGACGCACTTCCCCCAGAAGTCATATGCAGTATAGAACGGAGGGGCCGAACGGGGCATCCCTAAGTTCCCAACTCAACCATGGTCCATCCCCTCCATGCCCGTGTGAGAGGAGAGCTCGTGTTTCCTCCATCCCAGCAAGGCAGAACCTCCCAGCTCTTACTCCTATACCCCACCAAACCACGTACCCACAACTCTGCAAGCACGGACATAACCAGCACTGTCAGGAACACGGTGTGGGGGTGGGTGCGGGTGGCAAAGCCCCTGGCTCCTCTCGGGTGTGTGAACTTGAGCCAGGGAGGAGGGTCCCAGCAGTGCTTCACCAGATGCCTCCCGGCTGGACCTGCTCTCCAGCAGAATGCCGGGTCCCGTGACCTGCGGGCCCCTGACCCAGCCTGGCTGTGTGCAGCGGTGGTGTACGGTGTGTGTCCCCCACCCTTCTCCTCTCATTCACAGCAAGAGGGACACCAAGATCCCACGGGATTGTCTCTCCGATCACTGGACCAAGCCCGAAGAATGCCGCTGTCACCCAGTCCCTAGAACAGATTAAACCAGAGGGTGGAGTTTCTCAGGGCTCCCTCCCACCAAGTGTTAAGCCCTCAGCAACTGCTCCTACCTCTGCTGGTGATCACCACTGACCACTAGCCCCACCAGCAAACAGCAAACAAGTACATAGGGAAAAACTGGAAAAAGAAACAGGAGACCTGATTTGACTCAGTAATTCTTTCTCACAGACATGATTATACATTATTAGGATATCATGGTCAGTTATAACCCACTGTTGCAGGAACTAAATGCAATTCAATGTGGGCGATCCTGCAAGACAGGGGGTGGCAGGAAGGACTTTCTTTTGCACGCAGATAACGCTCTGTCCCGCAGTGATGCCACCTGCCTCCTTAGAACCAAGGACTTCCCTGCCAGGAACTCCTAGTCTTGTTTTGCAAAGCAGTTGTAATGTTCCCCCAATTCAGAATAGACAGAAACAAGAAGACGGAACGTAGACTTCAGTGAGCTTTGCTAAAATGAAACCACACACACCCCTGCAAAGAGTGGTTTACGCTGCATTAAAATGCAGCCTTGATTCACAAAGCACATTCACATGCATTTTCTTATCTGGCTACGAAAATGACATAGCCCGGCATGGCAGAGCCCGGACAAGAGCCACGCCCTGCTGCTCTGAGGCCCAGGCTGCTCTCCTGATGCTGGCAGCTGGGGGCCACATCCAGCCTGGGGGACAATGGGGGGACGAAGGAGGCAGAGGAAGATCCTAATGGCACCTAGGCTGGACAGCCAGCACGGAGGCGACTCTGCTTTGCACCCCAGGCACTGTGTCGCCAGCGGTGCAGGGTGCTGGCTGTAGGAGTCAGAGCTCAGGGTCTACTGGTACATCAGGACAGCACTCCAGCAACTGCAGTGCATGCAAGAGGAAGGGAATAGAAAAAGGGCACAGCGACACCACTTCCTCGTCTGTCCTCAGAGCCTAGGAAAGCATCGGCGAGGGTGTGGTGCATGCTCCGTGCTGTGGGAGAGGCAGAGAATTGAAGAGGACGGTGAGACCAGACTTGTGTTCAGGAAGCATCTGGCAACACTTGTTGGACAGGCTGAAAGGCATGAAAGGAGGCCAAGGGCAGAGCAGGCCGGGGGTGAAGGGGGTCACGGCAGGCGGGGTCTGGGAGGACGAGAAGAACGGCCCAGATCGGGGAGATACCCAGGAGGTGGCACTGGCAGAACCTCGTGCCTGATGGGAGGTGCGGATGAGACGCACACACCTGGCACTGGGTGGCGAGCCCTCCCCAAGGCGGGGGCAGGGAGATACAGCTCTGGAGAGGCACAGAGGGGGATGCCACGGGGCGTGTGGGGAGAGGGGGACAGGCAGGGGAGAGGGGCCATCATGTGACGGTGACAAGGGCCAGGAGGGTACCTGAGAGAAGTGTCCAGTGGGAGGCGGGGGCCGGTCGGCCCCTCAGGAGACCCACGTGAGGAAGAGGAGCCCGGGGAGGAACCCGAGGGTAGCGGGGCAGGCAGGGGCACAGCAAGGCAGCTAGAGGCACTGCCACCGGGGGGCACCCAGTGAGGACAGGGCCCAAGACATAGGCAGGGCCGGGACTGGGTGGATAGCCAGGAGGTCTCACAGAGGGAGGGGCAGGGCCCCCACACCGGAGGGGGCACTCAGTGTGTCGCCTTCCATCAGGGGCCAGCCCTGCCCTGCACCGAATCCCTCTCCACGGCAGCCTGTGAGTCCAGCGCCTGCCGGAGCCACCTGGCCTGCTCTTCTGACAGCTGGTGCCAGGCACCCATTCCGCTGTTCTGAGACATGACAATTTCAACCTGAAATTTCTGTAACAGTAAAATGCCAGAGCAAGGAGAGAGAAGGGCTACTGGAACAAACAGCTTCAGTAAACCAGCCAACCCATTACACATGCCCAAAACTTGCTGCAAGGGAGGCAATATGCAGTTCTCCCTGGAATATGACTGAGGAGCCCTGCTTTGCTGCAGAAGGAGGCACGGTACGGTCAGTTCTCAGGGCTGGAGGAGCTGGGAAGTTGCCACTCTGCTGGGTCTGCTCAGCCAGCCTGGTTTTGCACCCACAAAAATGCAAAGCTAGCTGAATTCACCTTCTCCAAGAGTCCCCCAGACATTTAAAAACTGTTCTCTCTCTGAAATCTTCCCTTCACCCAGCTAGAAACCCTCAGTCCCTGCCCCATCCTGGCTGCCTTTCCCCAGCACATACCCTGGTATGGCTTGGTTCCTCAGCAGGATGGACGCAGCCACCCACACCGAGTGCGCAGTCACGGCCTGAGCACCGTCACCTCCTGCAGTGGATGGAGCTGTGCCCCTCACCAAATTCCTCTGTGGAAGCCATGACCCCAAGGTGCCAGTATTTAGAGACAGGGCCTTTGGGAGAGTTAGGGCAAGCTGAGTTTTGAGGGCAGGTGTCCCCCACCGCGCTCTGAAGCTGAAAGGTGAGCTCCGTGCTTCTGCTCAGCCTCCCGCAGAGGCTCCTGCAGAAAAGTTGATGTTCCTGAAAACGCTCATCTGCTGTTTCGTGTCGTCCCAGGCCCAGGAGCACGTGTCTTCCTCGGGTCTTCCGTGCAAAGACAAACCCTCCTGTGCCCAGCTCTCCACCGCGCTGTTGCTGAGGTTCTGTGCTGACCATTAGGAGGAAGGTTGGGACAGCCTCCTATTTCCCCCTCCATGTCTTCATGCTGCTCCCCCGTCGGTCAGCTGTGGTCCCCCATCCCCTCGTGAGGAGGTTCAGGCTGCCAGATCAGGCTGGACGCATTCACGGCACCCTCACAATCAGCAAGCAGCCAGAGCAGGGGTTTCTCAGATCCCCCATGACAGGGACCGGGTCCCACGCTTCTCCAAGGGCAGGAGCTGAGCGCTACTCGCTGGAGACAGGTGCCAAGTGTCAGCGATGACCTTGGATTTGCATTAACGTCTGGCCGTGCAATTTAGAGTTGGCTAAAGGCCAAACGCTCTCAACTCACTCTCAGGTTTTAACTTGTCTGCAACAGCAGGACGCGTGCCTCCTCCAGCTGATAGACTGAACCACTAATGAGTCTTTCTCGAAGGTGGGAGGAGCACGCCTCGCTAAGAGCACCTGTGCCCCAGGGGCTTCTCCTCCACCGTCTCCTGGGCCTCACCATCCCGCTCTACTTGTCAGTCTGGGGACCTGGCCTCCTCCTCCAGGGAGGAGCTGTCTGGGCGGGAAGGCGGGAAGGCAGGGTCTGCGGGTCGCCTCTCTCTCCCCAATACTGTCCTTGAACAGCTTCACATCTCGTCTCTCAGGGGTCTCAGGGAGAAACAGCTCGCAGGTGGGGAGGAGCCCCTTGTGCCCTCCTCATCTTTTCCAGGTGGAAGCTTCTTAGCAAACAGTTAACTGTTCGTTCAGGTGAAGGAACACAACCTGCCTCTGCCACGTCGCTCCTCAGCCCCTGTGGTGCTCGGGCTTTTCCATGGGCAGGTGCTGTTCCCAGGGCCGGGACTTTGGTTTTCTTTCCCATGCTCTGACGCCGCCCTTCTCCAGGTGGGGACTTGGTGGGAGTCCTGGGATTCTTCCCATTTTTCCATCTTTCAGAAATAAGTTAGAATACTGCCAGGTAGACTGTGTGCCAGGAAAGCACATCCACACGTACATGCTGGTTTCAGCTTCACAATGTTCCTAGCAGCACCATCTATTAGGGCTGAATTACATCCTCCAAAATTCCGACAATGGAGCCCTAACCCCAGTGTGACTCCTATTAGAAGCAGGGTCTTTAAAGAGGTCACATAGGTGGGCCCTGGTCCAACAGGAATGTGACTTTACACAAAGAAAAAGAGAGGCCGGGATTGTGCGTGCACGGAGGAAGGCTGCGTGAGACAGCAGGAAAAGGCCGCCTGTAAGCCCCGGAGAGCAGCCTTGGGAGAAGTAGCCCTGCCGGCACCTGGAGCCCTGACTTCCAGCCTCCACAGCTGGGAGGCAATCATCTCTGTCCTGGAAGCTGCCCGCTGTGTGGTACTGAGAGATGGAGACACTGCCCTCTGCTCCAGAAGAGGAGTTCAGAGAGTCAGGTGACCACCACAGGTCACACAGGGAGCCAGGAAGGAACACAGGGCCCTATGATTCAGAGCGCAGCCTCTGCGATCAGACAGGCCTGGCTCCAAATCCCAGTGCTCCACCCGTGAAACCCTGCACAAGTTACAGCCCTCTATAAGCCTCAGTTTCCCTGTCAAGTGGCACCTCAGGGCATTCCATGCCTCGGGTCACAGCGAGCATCAGGAGCAGGAGCACACACTGACGGCATGGATTTCACCCAGACCAAGGCCTCCTGACTCCATGTCCAGGGCTCCAAACCCTGCACCTCCACTGTGGGCAGGCCCCAGCCTATGGGGCTTCCACCCCTGGGTACAGCCAAAGCCACCCTCCATGGGCCAGGAACTGCGGGAAAGCTGTATTTCTAAGAGCGGGGGGCTGGACGCATAGCGCAGGTTTGTGCTCCTGTGGGAGGACGAGCAGTGCCCCACTCCCAAGCCCAGGAGCAGGAGACAGAGAGACCAGAGTGTGCAAAGCAGCAGGCAGAGCCCTCTGAGCAGAGCCACCTCCAAGCAGAGCCCCCTCCGAGCCCACTCGCCTGTGTCAGCCATGACCAAGTGCACTCGGCTGGTAGGGAGTTGGGATGGCTACAGGTGGCCCAAACCCTCCTGTCCCTCCTTATTCCCTTCTGCCCTAAACCCATAGCTTGGACCACCAGACCCCTCTCCACAGTCCCCTCAGCCTTGCAGGGAGGCCTTTGGGGGAAGCGCCAGGCACTGGGCACAGCTGGGCCTGGGGGTGGAGAAACACTCCCTCCACCGGATGAGCCAGTGCCAACTTTCTCTAAACACCCCGACAGCAGGCAGATGTTATTGTTCTCCGGACCTCCTGAAAGAGAACAAGCAAAATGCCTTGAGCATCCAAAAAACCTGTTCCCGTGACCTTCGCTCTCGGCCAGTCTGCTTTGGTTTACTGTTACAATTCTTTGAAGAATGCCTCAGAATCATTTTTTAAAATTTTTTCTTAACTTTCTTTTTGATACAGAGCCTTGCTCTGTCACGCAGGCTAGAGTACAGTAGTGCAATCTCTGCTCACTGCAACCTCTGCCTCCCAGGTTCAAGCGATTCTCCTGCCTCAGTCTCCTGAGTAGTTGGGATGACAGGCATACGCCACCAGGTCTGGCTAATTTTTCTATTTTTAGTAGAGATGGGGTTTCACCATGTTGGCCAGGCTGGTCTCCAACTCCTGACCTCAGGTGATCCACCCACCTCAGCCTCCCAAAGTGCTGAGATTACTGGCGTGTATTGTATTGCATTTCTTCAAAATTGTAAAAGAAGATGAAATATGGCTTTACCAATACAATCCTAATGACGAAACCATCAAAGCAGTGGCTACCAAGAGGTGGAAGTGGGCCAGGAAAGCAAAGCAGATTGACCGAGAGCAAAGGTCACGGCAACAGGCTTTTCGGATGCTCAAGGCATCTTGTTTGTTCTCTTTGTGGAGGGCCAAAGAACAACAACACGTGCCTATTATCAGAGGGTTTTGAGAAAGTTGGCCAAAGCCTTAGCAGAAAAATGCCCAGGAAAGCTTCAGCTGAGCCCTTCTCCACCACAACAGTGATCCTGCTCATTCTCCATATGAAACAAGGACAACTTCGCAAGAGCTTCTAGTGGAAATCATTAAGCATCCAACTTTCCCAATTTGGCTCTTTCTGACTTCTTTTTGTTTCCTTATCTTAAAATATCTGTAAAGGGCACTCACTTTTCTTCAGTAAACAATGTAAAAAAGACTACACTGACATGGTGAAATTCCTAGGACCCTCAGTTCTTTAGGGATGGACTAAATGGCTGGTATAATTACTTACAAAGTGTCTTGAACTTGATGGTGCTTATATTGAGAAATAAAGTTTATCTATTTATTTTTATTTTTTAATTCCATTTTTCCACAAACCTTTTGAAGTCCCCTCACACATTACACATAGACACATGCACATATACTATACACACATTCATGTACACAAGCATACACATACATATGCACACATACTATACACATATGCATGCAGACATCTACATGCATACATATATGTGCATGCATACTATACACACATGCACATGCATATGCACAGAGATGTGCATATTCACCTCCACATACACACGTGCATGCAAACATACATATTAACAGAGATATGCAATATGCAAACACAACATATATGCACACATACATACATGCATACACATACCTGATGCATGCACATTCATGCAAACATGCATGTATAAATACAACCACACATAGCATGTATCAGAACATCACATATATGTACATATAAACATACCTGTATACACATATATAAAACTTACAAAGCTACATATAATGGATACATGTGTACACACAAGATACATACGTGAATACATACACATATACATACATATGTAAGAGCACTTGGAATTCAGCTTCCTCAGCGATTTTTAACAGCTGGGCTTTCTCTGGACCCGTGGCTTGGCTTTGTTATCTCAAAACAGGGCATCCAGCAGCACACACATAGACAAAGGCATACTCACATGACACACCCACACATACTATAGGAACACACATACACATACATACTATTCACACACATGCTATATGCACATACACACAAATGCACATATGCACATACACACAGGTGCGTATACATATGCACACATGCATGCACATGTATACATATATGTATCCATACATACCGCTATACATGCACAAACATACATGCTATGTGCACATGTCTGCATGCACACACTATACATGTGTGCATAAGTGCATGTACATACACATACTTTTATCCTCACACAACTCAAGCTTGTACAGCTGCTCAGCACCTAGGCTTAAACTGAGAACCCCAGAAGCACCCAGGAGACCCTCACTACACCCCAGCCTCCACATATCAGCCACACACACTGGGACCTATTGGTGTGAGCTGTTGTTTCTGACAGAAATATTCTATTTTGGGGTGTTCGGAGGAAGAAGAAAAGGTGAGAACCGTTAAAATCCACTGAGATGGTCAACACATTCTCTGCTTCACACCACAGCCTTTTTTGTAGCTGACTTGTTTCAACTTGAAGACATTTCTTGGAAGCGAACCCTTGGGCAGCACAGTGGTGTGGTTCCAGACCCAGAGGTTTTCTGAGGACAGCGGCTAGAAAAAGAGCCCCAACGCCTTTTGCCCTCTCCCAAGGCCTCGTGCACCTCCAAGTCACAGAAAGCTTTTTGCAAGAGGCAAGTAACGCCCCCTCCCGCTGGCTGCGTGCGACAACAGGAATGCGCCTGATGCCCCTGGATCCCTTCCCTCTCTGCCATAGGAGCTTCTGGCTGCGGCACACTGGGCACGAACGCCACGGCCCATCCCACACCTCATCACCATTGTGATCAGTGCTGTGCCTCCCATCTGTCCTCTGGACATGCGTGAGGATTGAGAGCAGCTCAAAGCAGGTGCGGAGCTCTTATTAATTTTAACGAACACTTCACACAGTCCTCTGAAGTGGAGAAGGGGCAAAAAGAGCATTTGGAATTCAGCTTCCTTGGCGATTTTTAACAGCCGTACTTTCTCTGGGCCATGGCCTGGCTTTGCTATCTCAGAACAGGCCATCCAGCCGCACCACCACCCCGAGCGGGGGGCGGGGGAGTCTCACTTTCCCGACAGGACACTCCCTCAACGCCCCCAGCGCACACCCAGCCGGCCTGTTCAGGGCAGCCCCTGCTGCAGCCAGGCCCCCATGTGAGCAGAGCATGCACTTTGTGGAAGCAGAGGCGTCTGGACCCCCACCAATGGGGACAGCCCAGGCCTGCAGCAGCACCTGGGTGTTGCTAAGACCAGGGCAGGGTCTCAGGCCACCCTCCTGGGCCAGGAGCTGCATTTAAACAAGAGCCCCTGGGGAAACCTGAAGCAGAGCCCTGACTCCAGAGACAAGCAGAGAACACAGCATCTACCCAGCATGGCCGGAAGCCTCGTCCCACAGACCAGCTCTCTAGAACCCAGCGGGGCAGCTCCTTCACCTGGGAAGGGAGGATGATACAGACGGGGGGCCCTTGGCCATAGACAGGGATCACCCACAGACTGCAGAGGTATTCGAAGATATGAAACCTCAGGATATTTTTCCAAGAGTGGACGGAGGGCCTTCCGAACGTCAGGTCTCATGCTAGGACCTGAAGACGCAAGGATGAGAGCGGATCTGCAGACCCGGGGCCAGTGATGGCAGCAACGCCCTGTGAAGGCTGTGATTTTGATGTCAGCTGCAGACCCGGGGCCAATCATGGCAGCAACGCCTGGTGAAGGCTATGATTTTGATGTCAGACATTGAAAACAATGGTTTGGAGTGGTCACGGGCTGGGCAACAGCAGGGCTGGCATGGGAGCAGGGCTGTCACACCCAGGCCTCACTCTTCCCAGGCATGCTCCTCCCCTGCAGGAGCCCCTTCGAGAAGCACTGGAACAGGTGCTGAGACCCACCTTGTCATCATGCCCAGCGTCATGCCCAGCGTCATGTGCAGCGTTGTGCCCAGCGTCATGCCCAGATCCACGCTGTTGTCATGCCCAGCATCGTCATGCCCAGTGGTGTCATACCTAGATCGACCCTGTCATTGTGCCCAGCATCGCTGTGCTCAGCATCATCATGCCCAGTCATTGTGCCCAGATCCACCCCCATGGTCATGTCCCCTGTCTTCATGCCCAACATCATTGTGCCCAGAGCCATCATGCCCAGATGCAGCCTGTCATCATGCCCAGTGCCATCATGCCCAGCGTCGTCATCGTGTCCAGATCTACCCTGTCATTATGCCCAAATCCACCCCATTGTCATGCCCATCATCGTGCCCATCATGGTGCCCTCCGTCATCATGCCCAGTGTCATTGTGCCCAGATCCACCCCATTGTCGCGCCCATCACCGTGCCCTCCATCGTCATGCCCAGTGTCGTGCCCAGATCCACCCCATCGTCATGCCCAGTGTCGTTGTGCCCAGATCCACCCCATCATCGTGCTCATCACCATGCCCCCCATCATCAGGTCCAGCGTTGCCGTGCCCAGCATCATCATGCCCCCATCATTGTGCCCAGTGTCATCGCGCCCAGTGTCAGCGCGCCCAGTGTCGTCATGCACAGCATCATTGTGCCCAGCATCATCGTGCCCAGGGGAAGTTGAGTTGCAGCCCCCAGTTTGCCCAGGACTTCAGTGGTTCCCAGGACGCTAGAAACCGGAAGTCTTGGCCCCCAAGTTCCCGCAGAGGTCACTGTTTTTCTCCAGGTGAGTCCTTGCAGCATAATGCCATGGAAGCCACAGATGTCGGTGACTGGACATCAGGGAACTGCCACTGTGCCCCCACTGCAATGAGCTAGAAAGTTATCCACTAGCACCCAGCTAGCAAGCCCATGGACAGAAAAGCCAGTGGGCCAGGGGAGCTGGCAAGGCTGTGTCCCACTGGAGAGTGAGACTCCAGGGCGAGTGTGTGGAGGGTGGTGGTGGCTGAGGTCCTGGTTCCCAGCACATCTGAGGCCCCTGGGACCCGAGCACTGCTTACCACACAGACAGAGCGCCCAGGGTGTCCTAGGTCTCTGGGAGGAGACTCGTTCCAGGTTACATATAAAAAGTCCTAAGTTTATTCCCATAAATACCACATCATATGTAAACATATTCCATTCTCTCTTTGACCTAATGTCCTTGAGAATAAACATTATCCAGAACAGAGCACTTACAACTGACAGAAACAGCCACGATTATCAGAAAGAATGTCAGCTGGTTATTGCAGAGCCCGAAGTCATGCTTATTCCCTAGTGAGTTCCCATGAACAAAAGCACCAGGGCCCAGACATTCTTCTGTGCAAACGGAAAATAATAACAGCAATCGCCAGGCCACCAGGCACCGGGCAACTGCTGCATCCAAGGCACTGTGCGTCTATACTTCCTTTTAACCCTCCTGGGAGTCCTGGGGGGTAGATCCCTGCCCCCCCCCGCCCCCCATTTTACAGGTACAGAAAAAGGGGACTTGGAAAGACAAAGCTGATTGCAGAAGCTGACATGACTGACAGGTGGTGGAGCCACGATACAGACAGGCCCAGTGTGCCCAGAACTGTCTGGCTCCACGTCTGTGGTCTCTGCCCTGCTCAGCCGAAGCTGGGACCACATTGTGCCTAACAATATTCCTCCCTCCCAGCAAACTACGTCCATCTAGAGATGGGGCTTCTGCTCCAGTTCTGTCCAAGCCACGTGGCCATGGGCAGGGTGGTTGCCTATTCTCTGCATCTCAGGGTCCAACGTAAGTGTGAAGGTGAGATTTCCGGATCCATTACCCTGTGATCCCATCTCTACAAAGGATGAGGTGTGCTTCCTTTTGGAGATGTCAGAAGCTGCCATGCTGGCTGTGACCATTGGAAAAAGTAAATACAATGTTATGACTATCCCTGCTTGACAACTCAGATAATAGAGATGTTAAATAACTTTGCAAAGTCTGCCAGGTGTGGCGGCTCATGCCTGTAATCCCAGCACTTTGGGAGGCCAAGAGGGGTGGATTTCTTGAGGTCAGAAGTTCAAGACCAGCCTGACCAATGTGGTGAAACCCCGTCTCCACTAAAAATACAAAAATTAGCCAGGCGTGGTGGTGGGCCCCTGTAATCCCAGCTACTCAGGAGGCTGAGGCAGGAGAATCACTTGAACCCGGGAGGCGGAGGAGGTTGTAGTGAGCCAAGATTATGCCACTGTACTCCAGCCTGGTCAACGGAGCGAGAGTGAGACTCTGTCTCAAAAAAAAAAAAAAAAAAAACTTTGCAAAGTCATGGGTCCAAGCTGAGGCATAGTGTAGACCCTTGAGTGCTAAATGCCACTGCCCTAAGCTGACTCCCTGGGATGCCAAACACCACATCCATTTATGGACTCCTAGCCCTCCCCGTCTCCAGATTTCAGAAACCTTGAATTACCAGTAGCCTCCCAAGTGCCTTCCCTAACCCCCACCTGGGCTGGGTCCATGGCCCCACACCCACCACAAGGCAGCCAAGAGCGCTGTCTCAGCAGTTGCTCTCCTGCACATCCTGCCTCAGGCTCACCCTCCATCTGTGCCCGCCCCTCAGCAGGGACCTGAGGCCTGCTTGAGCATGGAAGCCTGGCCCACACCTGAACATCAGTGGGGACATGCCTCGGAGCCTGAAAAAGCCTTCTAAGGCTTCTATGCCACTTCTAAGTGGGAGACGGAAGGAAGAAAAGAGGGAGGGAGAAGGGAATTCCTCAGAGGTTTTAATAGAGAATCCTTGCAGCCTTGGATCAGCAAGTCATTGTGTTTGTGGATCCTTTTATTACGATTCTTTGAAAGGTAGAAAGGAAAAGAGTCTATCAGATTTTAACCCCATATCTCTGGGGTAGTCAATGTACGTTTTAAGACCCTCTGTAAATCTATCAATCTAATACTTAGGAATAACTACTGTGTTGGGGACTTGGAACCACTTACTCGCCAGCTGGCAGAGTGTGATCCACAAATCCTTACCCTTGAGGAATGTATAATCTAATCAGGAAGACAAGACACGCACGCGTGGGTGACCTTAGGAGGATGGCTTTCTACCACAGTCCCCCCAAAGAAGCTTCCATTTTGACAAGTCCCCACGAACACGAGTGTCTTTGTAGGAGTCTGGAAGTCCAGTGGAGAAGTTCCAGCACACTGTTAGAGGAAAAAATCCAACAGATGCACTGATGAGGGTAAGAACAGTTTCATTTTACCCATGTGACCCCTTCCCCAGGAAACATAGCTCAGCGCCCAGGGAGACCCCCTTGGCCCATGATTTCTCCCACTGGAGTAAGTGAAAGTGTAGTAAGTGAGCTTCCAGCTTCCCCAGACATGCAGGATGCTGCCCAAAAAGGCCTGCTTCTTTCTTGTCTCACCTACAATACCGAGGTGACTGACATGGAGGAGAAGTTGGGAGAGACTGGGAGCTGGGAAGAAAGGCTATGGACCTTAATAATTGCTCTGCAGATTTTATTAGGAAGCCCCCCAACAAGCCAATTGAGACGCCTTTCCTGTGAACCATCCCAACTGGTCCACGGGCACCCAAATGCTCACATGCTTCACCCATCCCCACCAGCTCCCCAAAGGCACCCCCACAGATGGCAAGTGCAAGCATCTCACACAGACAGATAGCTTGACTGTGTGGGATGGGGAGAAGGCACAAGAACTTGAGCATTTCAGAGCACTGCCCTAGGGGAAACTAATGAGAGGCTCATAGCACCTAGACTGGCTTTGTGGGATTAAGAAAAGGCATATACTCTTAAAAAGTTCACCCCTCTCCGGCCGTGCGCGGTGGCTCAAGCCTGTAATCCCAGCACTTTGGGAGGCCGAGACAGGTGGATCACGAGGTCAGGAGATCGAGACCATCCTGGCTAACACGGTGAAACCCCGTCTCTACTAAAAATACAAAAAAAAAAAAAAAACTAGCCAGGCGAGGTGGTGGGCGCCTATAGTCCCAGCTACTCCGGAGGCTGAGACAGGAGAATGGCGTAAACCCGGGAGGCGGAGCAGGGAGCTGAGATCCGGCCACTGCACTCCAGCCCGGGCGACAGAGCAAGACTCCGTCTCAAAAAAAAAAAAAAAGTTCACCCCTCTCCAAGAGAAGCAAAAGGTGTGGAGCAGGTGCCTCCATAGAAATGGACTGAGAGAGCCTCCGAATCACTAGCCAGGCTGTTTAGTAAAGAAATTTCTCTCCAAGAAAAGTCATAAAAACTAGAGGAGGTGACTGCTTTTGCAAATGAAAAAACAGCAATGCAAGACTTCAAGGAATATAAAATATCAAGGAAACATGACACTACCAAAGGAACACAATAATACTCTAGTAAACCAATCCCAAAGAAATGGAGATCTACAAATTGCCCAACAAAGAACTAAAAATAATCACTTCAAGGAAGCTCCATGAGATACAAGAGAACATAGACACACAACGCAACAAAATTGGAAAAACAATACATTAAAAATGAGGAATTCAGTGAAGAGATAGAGATTATTTTTTTAAAAAAGAACCAAATGAAACTCTAAAGCTGAAGAACAGAATGAATAAAATTTAAAATGCAGTAGAGAGCATCAACAGCAGAACGGATCAAACAAAAGAAAAGAAAGAACATGTGAGCTTGATGACAGGTCATTTAAAAACATCCAATCAGAGAGGAAAAAAGAAAAAAGGCATTAAAAGAAATTAAGAAAGCCTATGAGATCTAAAGGATACCATCAAGAAAGCTAACATTCACATTATGGAAGTTGCATTAGGAGAATATAGAGAGAAGGTGATAGAAAGCTTATTTAAAGAATTAATGCCTAAAAAACGTTCCAAACTTGGGAGTGATGTAGACATCAAGGTACATGAAGTTTAAAGTCTCCAAATAGGTTCAACCCACAGAAAACTTCACCAAGATACATTATAATCAAACTACCATAAATCAAAGACAAGAAGAGAATTTTGAAAGCAGAAAGAGAAAAGAAACTCATCACATACAAGAGAACCTTTATAAGGCTATCAGCAGACTTCTAAGCAGAAAACTTGCAGACCAGGAGAAAGTGAGTTCATATATTCAAAGTACTGAAAGAAAAACACTGGCAATGAGATTATGCAAAGCCATCCTTCAAAAATAAAGGAAACATAAAGAGTCTCCCAGATACACAAAAGCTAAAGAAGTTCCCCACCCCTAGACTTCCCTTACAAGAAAGGTAAAGGAAAGTTCTTCAAGCTGAAACAAAAGGATGCTCATTAGTAACATGAAAACATTTAAAAGTGTAGAGATAACTGATAAAACTATATACTTGTCTTAGTCTGTTTTCTGTTGCCATTACCGAATATCTGTGACTGGGTAATTTATAAAGAAAAGAAATTATTTTTACAGTTCCAGAGGCTGGGAAATCCAAGGTCAAGAGGCCACATCGGATGAGGACTCTCCGCAGAGTCTTGACGTAGCACAGGGCATCACACAGTAAGGCGGCTCATGAGAGAGGCCACCTGGCTTTTACAATAGTCCCACTCTCATGATAACTAACCCACTCCTGTAATAACCCATTCATCTATTAACTCATAAATGGAGCAGTCATTCATAATGTCAGATAACTCATGATCCAATCACCTCCTAAAGGTCCGATATCTCAATACTATATTAAAGTCAAGTTTCAATGTGAGTTTTAGAGGGGGCAAACGTTCAAATGATAACAATAGTCAAATTCAGAATACTCTGATGGTGTAATGGTTATGTGTAAATCATATATAACTCTCGTATAAAGGTTAAAAGACAAAGATATTAAAAATAACCATAGCCACAATAATTTGTTGTTGTTGTTTGTTTTTAGAGACCGGTTTTCACTCTCTCACTGCAGCCTCCAGATCCTGGGCTCAAACAATCCTCCTGCCTCAGCCGTGACTACAGGCACGTGCCACCACACCCAGCTAATCTATTTTATTTATTTATCTTTTTTGAGATGGAGTCTCACTCTGTCGCCCAGGTTGGAGTACAGTGGTGCAATCTCAGTTCACTGCAAGCCCCACCTTCCGGGTTCAAGTGATTCTCCTGCCTCAGCCTTCTGAGTAGCTGGGACTACAGGTGCACATCATCTGGCTAATTTTTGTATTTTTAGTAAAGATGAAGTTTCACCATGCTGGCCAGGGTGGTCTTGAACTCCTGACCTCGTGATCCGCCTGCCTTGGCCTCCCAAAGTGCCGGGATTACAGGTGTGAGCCACTGTACCTGGTCCAATAATTTGTTAATAGATGTACAATAAAAAAGATGTAAATTGTGATATCAAAAACATAAAATGGGGGGTGGGTGTAAAAGTGTAGAGTTTTGTGTGTGATCAAAGTTATCAGTTTAGCATACACTGTTATAACTATAAAATGTTTTATATAAGCCTTGTGGTAACCACACATAAAAAACCTAGTACCTACACAAAAGAAAGAAAAAGGAATCAAAGCATACTACTAAAGAAAAGTATCAAACAACAAAGGAAAACAGCAAGACAGGAAGAAAGGAACAAAGGATCTACCAAGTGACCAGCAAACAATTAACAAAACGGCAATGGCAAATCCTTAGCTATCAATAAT
This sequence comes from Piliocolobus tephrosceles, assembly GCF_002776525.5. Classification (NCBI taxonomy): domain Eukaryota; kingdom Metazoa; phylum Chordata; class Mammalia; order Primates; family Cercopithecidae; genus Piliocolobus; species Piliocolobus tephrosceles. Next base: position 3,428,171 of record NC_045448.1, on the reverse strand, counting down.
TACTTTAAATGTAAATAGATTAAATTATCCAATCAAAAGACATAGAGCAGCTTAATAAAAAATAAAAATAAAAAGAAGACCCAACTATATACACTGCCTAAAAAAGACACACTTCAGCTTTAAGATCACATATAGACTAAAAATGAAGGGATGGAAAAAGATATTCCACACAAATTGAAACCAAAACAGAATAGGAGTAGCTATATTTATTTTATATCAGACAAAATAGACTATGTCAAAAACTGTAGCCAAGAGTAAAAAAAAAAGGCTTTTATATAATGATAAAGAGTGAATTCATCAAGAAAACATAATCATTACAAATATATACACATTCAACACTGGAGCACCTAAATATGTAAAGCAAATATTAACAGATCTGAAGGGAAAATAGATAGCAAACACTAATAGTAGGGGACATCAATACCTCACTTTCAACAATGGAAAGATCACCCAGACAGAAAATCAATAAGAAAATACTGTACATAAACTACACTTAGACCGAACGGAGCTAACAGACATACAGAGAACACTCCATCCAACAGCTGCAGAAAACACATTCCTCTCCAGCGCACACGGAACATTCTTCGAGATACATCATACGTTAGGCCACAAAACAAGTCTTAACAAATTCAAGGAGACTGAAATTATATCAAGCATCTCTTCTAACCGCAACAGTATAAAACTAGGAATCAGCAAGAGAAGGAAAACTGGAAAATTCACAAATACGAGAAAATTAAACAAGATATTCCTTAACAATCAATGAGTCAAAAAAGAAATAAAAAAAATATTGAAACAAATGAAAATGAAAACACAACATACAAAACTTATGGGATGCAGCAAAAAGATATTCTAAGAGGAAAGTTTATAACAATAAATACCTACATGGAAGGAAAAGAAAGATTACAAATAAACGATCTAACTTTACACCATAAGGGACTAGAAACAAACAAACGAATGAAGCTCAAAGTTAGAAGTAAGGAAATAACAAAGACCCGAGGAGAAATAATCAAATAGAGACTAGAAGAGTGATAGCAAAGCGACAAAAGTGAGTTGCTTTTTGAAAAGGAAAAAAAAAAATTGACAAAGCCTTAGCTAGACTAAGAAAAAAGAGATAACTCAAATAAAATCGGAAATGCAATGGAGAAATGACAACTGATACCACAGAAATAAGAAGGGTCATAAGAGATTAATATGAATAATTATACATCAAAAGTTTGAATAACCTACAAGAAATGGACAAATTCCTAGAAACATACAACCCACCAAGACTGAATAATGAAAAAATAATAAATTTGAACAGATCAGTAACGAGACTGATTCTGTAGTCAAAAATCTCCAATCGAAGAAAAGTCCAGGACCTGGCATCCTCATGCCAAACTTTACCAAAAATTTAAATAAGAATTAATACCAATCCTTCTAAAATCTTACAAAAAACTGAAGAGGAGAGACCACATCTGAACTAGCTTTACAAAGATAGCATTACCCTGATACCAAAGCCAGAAAAGGACAGAAGAAAAAGAATTACAGGCCAATATCCCTGATGAACATAGATGCAAAAATCCTCAACACAATACTAGCAAACTAAATTTAACAGCACATTAAAAGGATTATACATGGCCAGGCACAGTGGCTCATGCCTGTAATCCCAGCACTTTGGGAGGTCAAGGCAGGTGGATCACCTAAGGTCAGGAGTTCAAGACCAGCCTGGACAACATGGTGAAACTTCATTTCTACTAAAAATACAAAAATTAGCTGGGCATGGTGGTGCATGCCTGTAATCTCAGCTACTCGGGAGGCTGAGGCAGGAGAATCGTTTGAACTCAGGACGCGGAAGTTGCAGTGAACCAAGATCGTGCCATTGCACTCCAGCCTGGGCAACACAGCAAGACTCCATCTCAGAAAAAAAAAAAAAAAAGGAGGGGGATTATACACCATACACCATGATCAAGCAAAATTTATGCTGATGGTTCAACATACAGAAATCAATAAATGTGATATACCCCATCAACAGAATAGAGAATAAACATCATATTATCATCAGTAGATGCAGAAAGAACATTCGACAAAACTCAATGTTGTTTCATGATAAAAGCACTCAAGAAAGCACATATACAAAGAATCCATCTCAACACAATAAAGGCCATATATGAGAAGTCCACAGTTAACATCATACTCACTGGTGAAAAGCTGAAAGCTTTACTCTAAAATCAGAAACAAGACATGGATGCCCATTCTCACCTCTTGTATTCAATATAGGGCTGGAAGTCCTAGCCAGAACAATTAAGCAAGAAAGAGAAAAGGAAAGGGGAAAGGAAAGAAAAGGAAAGGGAGAAAGAGAGAGAAAGAAAGGAAGAGAAAGGAAGAGAGAGGGAAGGAGGGAGGGAGGGAGGGATCCAAATTGGAAAGGGAGAGAGAAAGCTGGCTCTGTTTGCAGATGGCATAATCTTATATAAATAAAACCCTAAAGACTCCACTAAAAACTGGTTGGCACGAACAAAGAAATTCAGTAAAGTTGCAGGATACAAAATCAACACATGAACATCAGCAGCATTTCTATACACTAACAACGAGCTACCTGAAGAAATTTAAGGAAACAGTGTCCCTGACTGTAGCACCAAACAGAATGACATATTTAGGAATAAATTTAACCAAGGAAGAGTTGTGTACCTGTACACTGAGAACAATGAAACATTGAAGACACAAATAAATGGAAAAAATATCTCATGTTCATGGATCAAAAGAATTAATATTTCAAAATGTCCACACTACCCAAAGCAATCTACAGATTCAGTGCAATCCCTATCAAAATTCCAAAGGCACTTTTCACAGAAATGGTAAAAAAATCCTAAAATTCATGTGAATCCATAAAAGGTCATGTATCGCCAAAGCCGTCTTCAGCAAGAAAAACAAAGCTGAAGGCATCACACGTCCTGATTTTAAATTACATTACGGATAGATGGTAATCAAAGCAGTATACTTGCTCAAACGAGCACTGGCGTAAAAACAGACACACAGACCATGGAGCAGAATAGAAAGCACAGAAATAAGCCCGTGCGTGCATATACAGTCAACTAACCTTCAACAAAGGCACAAAGAATACATAATGCTATTGGGAAAACTGAATATTCACATGCGAAAAAAAACAAAACTGAATCCTTGTCTTATACCATACATAAAAATCAGCTTGAAATAGGAGACTTAAATGTAATACCTGAAATCACAGAACTCCTAGAAGAAAATGTAAGGGAAAAGTTCCTTGACATTGATCTTGGCAATGATTTTTTCTTATATGACTCCAAAAGCACAGGCAACAAAAGCAAAAATAAATAAGTGGGACTAAGCTATCCAACTAACAAGTTTCTGCACAGCAAAGAAAGCAACCAACAAAACAGAAAGGTGCCTATGGAACGGGAGACAGTATTTGCAAACCATGTATCTGATAAGAGGTTAATATCCAAAATATATGAGGAAGTCACACAACTCAATAGCCAAAAAACAAATAACCCAATTTAAAAATGGGCAAAGAATCTGAATAGACATTTTTTTTTTTTTTTTTGAGACAGAGTCTCACTCTGTCGCCCAGGCTGGAGTCTGGAGTGCAGTGGCGTGATCTCGGCTCACTGCAAGCTCCACCTCGCAGGTTCACGCCATTCTCCTGCCTCAGCTTCCCGAGTAGCTGGGAGTACAGGCACCCGCCACCATGCCCGGCTAATTTTTTGTAGTTTTAGTAGAGACGGGGTTTCACCGTGTTAGCCAGGATGGTCTGGATCTCCTGACCTCGTGATCCGCCCGCCTCAGCCTCCCAGAGTGCTGGGATTGCAGGCGGACATTTTTCTAAAGAAGACATACAGATGTCCAACAGGTATATGGAAAGGTGCTCAACATCATCAATTATTAGGAAAATAGAAACTAAAGCCACAATGAGACGTTACCTCACGCCTGTGAGGATGGCTGGTATCAAAAAGTCAAAAGAGAGTAAGCATTGGAGAAGATGTGGAGAAAGGGGAGCCCTTAGACATCGCTGTTGGGAATGGAAAACAGTACAGAGGCTCCTTGAAAACATCAAAAGCAGAACTACCACATGGTCCGGCCATGTCACTACTGGGTTCACAGCCAGAGGAATGAAATCGGATCTTGAAGAGATCCCTACAGTTTCATGCTGACTGCAGCATTATTCACAACAGCCGTCGTATGAAAACAACCTAAGCATCCGTTGACCAATCAGTGGATAAAGAAAACATGGCATATATATAACAGAATATTATTCAGTCTTGAAATATAAGAAAATCCTACCATTTGTGACCTGGATGAACCTGGAGGGCATTACGCTAAATGAAATAAGAATGTTCTGGCTCTTGCTCAGGACGAGGGTACAGGTGGGTGCAATGGTCAAAACTGATTGCACTGTAATCTCAAAATGGGAATGTCCAAAAATTACACCTCAAAAACGTTTCAAAAACAGTGTATGGGCTTAAATATATAATCATCTTTGTGTTGTTATAATAATTTTTTTTAATTGGAAACAACTTAACTCTCCAATGTTAAAAGATTGGTTCGGGGGTTGGCTAACTGTAGTATATGTTCTCATAGAATGATGTATACATATTGAGAAAGCATTTCTAGAGACAATTTTTAATGGCTTGGAAAAAAATGTATTGCTTTAGGCCACGAGTTCGAGACCAGCCTGGCCAACAAGGTGAAGACCAGTCTCTACCAAAAATACCAAAAAAAAAAAAAAAAAAATTAGCTGGGCATGATAGGACATGCCAGCTACTCAACAGGTTGAGGCAGGAGAATGGCTTGAACCTGGGAGGTGGAGGTTACAGTGAGCCAAGACTGTGCCACTGCACTCCAGTCTAGGTGACAGAGCAAGACTCTGTCTCAAAAAAAAACAAAAAGAAAAGAAAAAGAAAAAACATTTTAAAAAATTTAAAGTACTAACAAGGAGTATATAAATAGCCACCATGTGTTTAACCCCTGCCATGTACTGTGCAGCTACTTTACACATGATACATTTCCTTTCCATGTATGATCTGGCTCCCATGAGCCTCAGCACAGTCCCACAATGCAGGCAGATCATCCGACTTTAGGAGGAGATGGATGCACAGTGATGAGGGTCGTATCTGTGTACCCTGCCACACAGTGTCTTCATCACGACGCTGATCCACGTAGCGCTCACAAATGATCTGGAAGCTGTTATTCCCATCTCACAGATGGGGCTTAGAGAGGCCAGGAGCCTCTGCTGAGTTCCAGGACACACCTTCTCTCCTGGGGCCGCACAGGTCAGCACACGGAGCACTGCTGAAGGAGCATTCTCCCCTCCTTGCTCCCAAGCCAAGCCCCGTGCCGTCTGCCTCCCTGGGACCCAGAAGGCAGGGCCTGTCCTCTCTGGAACCACCACCCCCACCTCCCCACCCGGCTCTAGCAGAAGTGGTGCCTCCATCCTCAGAGCTCTGAGGGCCGGCCCAGGGCTGCAGGTACCTTTTTCTCCCGTGGGGCCGACTCTTCCAGGCCGTCCTGGGGCGCCTTTGTCTCCCTTCTCTCCCGCATCCCCTGTGGAAGAAGTCACATCCATTTAGCAGCTTGTCTGGCCAGCACAGCGTCCCAGAGTGATTTGTGGAGGAAGAACAGTTAGAAGGGCTCTCCCTGGATCCCTGCAGGCGCCCAGGTCCCTTCTCCCCACGCCCTCCCCCACTGCCTGCAGCCCAGCCCCTACGCTGGGTGCCCCTGATTCTGTTTTTAGGGCTATTTCTCTCCCTGCCCTACCTTCTCTCTTAGAAAGGGCGTGTTTCTCTCGCCAGTTCCCCTCTTGGTGGGCTCCCAGTCTGTCCCTGGGCACACAGTGCCCCATCTAAATGCCAGCTCTCCCCCACCCTAACACCAATGAGAAGGGCGGCAGCGTCTCCAGGTGCCCCCCATGGGAAGCGACAGCCCGACCTCTCCCCGCGCTTCATCTGCTTGGTACTCGGGGAAGGATGACCTCGGGCGCTATGTCAGCACCCCCCTGGCCCTGTCAGCGTGAGTCCCCCAGGCACAGGCTCCTGCTCAGCCAGGGCCTCCACCGTGGGGGCTGCCTGTGACCAGGTGGGCACGTCCACTCACTTCCGGGGCTCAACAGGTGCGGGAGACAGAGGGTGAATCACGGGTGGAGACACCCTACAAGGCACAGTTCAGAGATGTGCACAGTGAGGCCAGGGGCCTCAGGAAGGCCTGTGGGCACCAACACCTCCGCTCCAGTCTGCTCCCCCAACTCTAATCCACACCAAAACCACTGTCCTGAAGCACATGGAATTCCATTATGCTCTGGATTTATCTATCGATGACGCCCAGTACTTGAGCCCCTCCTCAGTGTATTCTCTACCTCGGATCCTGGTCATTCCCTACTCTGTGCCCTCTGCCCAGCCTGCCTGGTCAGCCGGCTCCTGTCCAGGGTCCGCCTTCTCACCTGGTTCTCCGGGAGGTTCTTCTGAATTCTCTCAACAGGACCACTCTGATCTGCTGGCTAGGACTCGGCTCTGTAGTCATTTTTATAAGGCTGCATTTCTTACCTGTTGCACTATCCCTCCTCTGAATGGCTGCAGAGAGGGAGTGTGTGCGCGTGTGTGCATGTGTGTGTGTACACATGTGCGTGTGTGCATCTGTGTGCACGTGTGTGTGCACGTCTGCGTGTGCATCTGTGTGCGTGTGTGCATGTGCATAGGTGTGTGTGTGGGTGCGTGTGTGTGTGTGTGTGCATGTGTGTGAGCGTAGGTGTGCATGTGTGTGTGTGCATGTGCATGGGTGTGCATGTGTGTGCACTGACATGCTACAAGTTCACCTTCCCTCTCTGCACAATTGTGCCAGCGTTCACATAAACTTTGCTTCTCTATAACTGTCCATTTGCACCTTGTCTTGGAGAGAGGCTCAGCTAAGATTACAGATCCCTCCACAAAATCCCCAAAGCCGATTATCTGGCCTCACGGAGGGGACATTCCATTTAAATCCAAGTAGCAAAGAGAAAAGCACAGCGACGGCGGCTGGCACATCCCCACATCACCCCCGTTCCCCAGCCCCAGTCCCCCAGGGCCACCTGCTGAAAAGCCTGTGGGCTGCCCCTGGGCTGACCCACGGTGGACACTCACACGCTGCTCTGAGGCTCCAAGTAGTTCTCAAGTCTGCTTTCCTAGCTTGTAAGAAGAAAAGAGAAGTGTTGACAGTTTAGCAAGAAATATCCACTAACAAGATAAACTCAGCATTAAGAATCCCCAGAGGTTTCAGGGGCGCCAGCATCGTGCAGAAGAAAGAACAGAGGAGACGGAAAGGTGGAGCAGCCGGACGCTGACTGCGCCATCGGTGAACTGAGGTCCTCATAACATGGGAGAGGCCAGTCCGTGAACAACAGCACACTGCGGCGGAAAGAGCCGAGCAGAGATGCTGTGCGGGAGCCACTCCGCAGAAAGGCGAGTCCCCAGTGGCCAAGGACGAAGAGGCCTCGTGAAGCCAGGGGTGAGAAGGAAGCATTGTTCACAGGGCAGTACTAGTAAGAAATGCAGGTGTCGTTTGTTTGTTTTGAAGTTATGAAGTTGAAAGTTGAAGGAAAAACTTACAAATGCCAATGGCCATCTTGTAGCATTTCCGGAAAAAGAGGAACAAAGCCTTCCTGGCTGGGAAGATTCAGTAGCTGCAATTTCCCAGTACTAAGGAAAGCCATGAAAGAATGCTGTGAAAGGGCCTGCCGAGAACCACACGGGGAAAATCAGAGAAAAGTAACTCAGATATGTCAGAGCGACACCGCAGGACACTGAGAATAAAGAGAAAATTCTGTCAGCTACCCAGGAGGGGAAAACAGTTTTATAGACTGCATGCCTGTGAATGAGAATCAGATTGACATAAGAATTCTCATTAGCAACACGGGATGCAAGAATAAAATGAGGCAATCACCTCAACAAAGGAGCCATAATTTAGACAGCAAGATCCAAAAAGTCCCTCTGAGGGGTGGCTCTCAGGCTGAGCTGCTGAGCAGGGTAGCCAGGCACAGAGTAAGAGTAAGAAGTGTTCCGAGGACAGGGTCAGCAGGTGCACAGATGAGGGGGAAGGGCTGGAAGGGCTGACGGAAAGCCATGTGGCTGAGCAGAGCAAGCCGCGAGCCTGGGGCAGCAGGCAGCCCAGGGACTTCACGCCTGGAGCTCACGGGGATAACTTGACCACCCACGCCATGGTCCAGGCCAACAGTGATCGTGGCCGAGAGGAGGGCAGAAGAATGTCTCCTTCCTAAAGCATTTCACACCACCTACATGACAGCAGTCTGCTCTCTCTCCCACAGGCTGAAAACTCCGAGAAGACACAGCTCCATCTCACCCAACCCTGGGTCCCCCAGAGCACCAGGAAGAAGGCGAGTGCTCCAACAGTACTCATAGAGAATTAACACTAAGCAGGTCTGCCAGCTCTTCTCAAACTGCTTAAGAAAGTCACTGGAGTTTGTACACGACATTCACTTATTTGCATAATAATTTCACCATGGGTCGGGCACTGTGTCCGCTCTACAGGTGAAGACGCAGCTGTGAGAATCAAGTGACATGTCCAAGCTGGGATGTGCTGGCACGCCAGTGTGTCTTTACCACGCCTTCCTCAGGCGTCAAAACCTCAGAGCGAGACTCACTAACCAGCATGACTACTCACCCTCGTCTTCTCTTCTCCTAAAGACAAAGCAGTAAGGACAAGCTTGTCATGATAGCTTCTGACCACCCTCCACCTGCATCCATCTGCTTGTCTCTAATCTGATTTTTGAAAACTTGTTGGCCAGATGCAGTGACTCGTGCCTGTGATCCCAGCACTTTGGGAGGCCAAGGCAGGAGGATCACTTAAAGGCAGCCTGGGCAAAATAGCAAGACTCCATCTCTACAAAAAAATTAGCAGGGGCCAGGCATGGTGGCTCACACCTGTAATCCCAGCACTTTGGGAGGCCAAGACGGGTGGATCACCTGAAGTCAAGAGTTCGAGACCAGCCTGGTCAACATGGTGAAACCCTGTCTCTATCAAAAATACAAAAATTAGCCGGATGTGGTAGTGGGTGCCTGTAATCTCAGCTACTCTGAAGGCTGAGGCAGGAGAATCACTTGAACCCAGGAGGCAGAGGTTGCGATGAGCCGAGATCACGCTATTGCACTCCAGCCTGGGCAACAAGAGTGAAACTCCGTCTCAAAAAAAAAAAAAAATTAGCAGGGTGTGTTGCTGTGCACCTGTAGTTCCAGCGACTCAGGAAGCTGAGGTGGGAGGAGCTCTTCAGCCCAGGAGTTGGAGGCTGCAGTTAATTGCACCACTGCACTCCAGCCTGGGTGACAGAGCAAGATCCTGTCTGTAAAAAAGCAAAAAACCAAAAAAAACAAAATCAAAAGTTCCTGTCTCTAAAAAAGCAAAAAACCAAAAAAAACAAAATCAAAGAAAAGAAAAATAGTTCATAGTAACAACGGGAGGCAGGGAAGGACCCTGAAAAGCACCACACATTACAGTGTGTCCGACAAACTCTTGTTACTAAAGCAGGAAGGACCCTGAAAAGCACCACACATTACAGTGCGTCCGACAAACTCTCGTTACTAAAGCAGGAAGGACCCTGAAAAGCACCACACATTACAGTGCGTCCGACAAACTCTCGTTACTAAAGCAGGAAAGAAAGAATAGTAAGTCATTAAAAACAGCAAGACTTTCTAAAGAAGAGGATTTAACATGGATTTTCTTCATGTATCTCAGCTAATCACAAAATCCACTTAAACGCCATCTCCCAAGGGCTCTGCTTAATGGACCTGTGTCTGCAGTTGAACAACAGGGCCAGGCGCATTTCAGCCAGCGCTGGGCAGCAGGTACCCCAAATGCCTCATGGCTGTGCCTGCAGTGTGGGGAGCCCAAACTTGGAGTCAGAAACTACTTTCCTTCCTGTGCAAAACCCCCCGTAAGCCCTCCCAGCCTGGCCCTCCTCAGCTCTGATGAAGATTGAACAAAATATGCCCTGGAAGACACCGTGCTGGTTGTCACGAGAAAAAGTATTTTAATCCCTGGTTCGGGACCAGCAGCACTGAAGACCAGAGAGTACAAAGGCCTACCATCCATGGCGCGGCTGCCCTGGTTTCTCTGCGATCCCCGTCGCCTCCGCCTTGCAAACTTGCCCTGTCCATGCATCTTAAGAACCAAGGCTGTTTTCAAGCACTGTTCACAATTTGGCAGGGTTGTTTGTTTTCTTGGTTTTTTGTGTGTTTTTTTGTTTTGTTTTCTTCCAGAGATGGGGTCTTACTATGTTGCCCTGGGTAGTCTCGAGCTCCTGGGCTCAAGTCATCCTCCCACCTCAGCTTCCCAAAGTGCCAGGATCACAGGCGTGAGACACTGCACCTGGCCAATTTGGCAGGGTTTGAAGTGTTCATTGTCCACTGGTCCCAGGGGTCACAAAGATGTATGTCCCTGCAGGTAATGACCCCAGAGCAGGATTTCTATACACCTCTCCACTCAGCACTGTGCATTTTGTAATGTAGACCCAGTGAGCGCAATGAATTTTTCCCACATCCTTTTCATTTTCAGATGACTGACTACATAGTTCTAATGACGAGTTATTTCTCTGCCAGGAGAGGCTAACATTTCAACCGCTGGCTCACTTCTCACCATCATCACAACACGGCTCTCTCCTCGCTCAAAGAAACAAAACGTGGCTGGCATTTACTATTTGCCTGGCTTCCCTGCAAATCACGTACAAATCCACGAACAAAAATCTTTTACCTAGATTGCATTTGGGGTCATTTCCCACCCAGCTAGGAAGGCACATGCCAGTTATTTTATGGAGAACCTAAGGTATTTCGACAGTTGAGGAAGATCCGTGGACAGTGCTTGACTGTCGTGCCACCGGCTTCTAAGGCTGAACAAACTCGTGTGCCAGCGACTTCACATCCCTGCCGGCCACAGCAAGTGTCACAGCACCCCAGGGCCAGGGGAAGTCAGAGAGGAGGAAGCCGGGACCTCAGCCTACTTAGCTCGTTCTACACAAGGGGAGACGGCACAGACAGGCCGTCAGATGTCAGAAGAGCAAACCTCCCACAGCGCATGTTATTCAGGCCCCATTACTGGCTTTACCAGTGTTGTTTTAAAGAATGGCAGTAAATGATTTTTAAATTAATTTGATAGGCCAGGCGTGGTGGCTCACACCTGCAATCCCAGCATTTTGGGAGGCCGAAGCAGGTGGGAGTTCAAGACCAGCCTGGACAACACGGTGAAACGCCGTCTCTACCAAAAATACAAAAATTAGCCAGGCATGGTGGTGCGTGCCTGTAATCTCAGCTACTTGGGAGGCGGAGGCAGGACAATTGTTTGAACCCGGGAGGCAGAGGCTGCAGTGAGCCAAGGTCGTACCACTGCACTCCGGCCTGGGCAACAAGAGAGAAACTCCATCGCAGAAAGAAAAAAAAAGCAAAAAAAAAATTAATTTGATAAAACCTATAAGAAGAACTACGACCTTTCACATTTCCGGGCAACATATTTGTTAATACAGATAAATGTTTTCCCACCTACAGTCATTTTTTTAACCACTAAAAAAAAGAGTGCTTTTTTCCCATTAAAAGGAGTTGTCATTCTCTCTAAATATAAAGATGATATATTATTATTAGGCCTGGAATGACAAATAAATGTCATTCAAGCACCACCAGCAGTCAGTGGCAGCCTGGCACGTGTGCCCAGGAAGATTCTTCAGCCAAACGCGGAGTCGGCAAAGGTTTCAGGATCCAAAATGCAAGTGGTGCGGGGGGAGGGCGCGTGCTGTGTTTCGCAGACCAGATGCCACCCCATGTCCTGGGCTGAATGGCGGGACTGTGAGGAGACAGACCATGGCTTCTTCATCCCAGCCCTGAGCCTGCCCGGTAGATTCTCAACAGATGTTCGTCTAATGAATGAATGGTGACTACGTATGTGTCTGTTTCCTTAGAATTAGGCACTGCCCTGCACGCTGCCTCTCCTCTCTGACCTCCAGCGGTACTGCACTGCATGCTGTCTCTCCTCTCTGACCTCCAGTGGCCCTGGGGTGCTACAGCATATGCTGTGGCTGGCAGGGATGAAGTCTGCTGGCACACACCATTTTCTCCATTGAATAACCCAATTTCTGACACACTGGGCATCCTGAATCCTTCTAAACCGTTCCTCACCCCTGGTGCTCACCTCTCACTTGCAGACTCGCCAGGCACGTGCTGGACAGACACCTGATCTGCTCCCTGTTTGGGCTCACTGCCTGCACAGGGTTAGTGCTTTGTAAGTCACTGTCCCAGAGCCGGGAGCAGGGGCTGGGTCCCCGGTCACCGTGTGCCCACTCCTGGTGCCACCACTGCATCCCCACAGAACCCAAAGCTGGCATTGCCTCCCCAACCTCACGGACCAGGAGGCCAAGGCTTGGAAGGACAGGTGACCCATCACACAGCATAGCTGACCCACAGCACACTCAGATCTGCCCCACTTCCCAGCCTGTGAAGGTTGGGAGGGACCCCACCCATGTGGGAAATGACGGCATATCCAGGGGACCCAGGACGTGGACGGCTGGGAAGGGCCCTCCCAACAGCACCTGGGAAAGGCAGCATCCAGAAAGGACCCTGGAGCCCACCCCACGGCCCCCACAGTGCGGGCTACAGACCTGGCAGGGCGCAGGGAAGAGAATGGTAGGGACTCGGGGGCACCCACCACACTGGGTAGGGACGTGGCTTCCCCAGCCTAAAGTCCAGCTCTCCACAGCCATGGTTTCCAACTTACAGCTGAAGGTTCCACTCACAAACCCACACATGCGACCACAAAGTCAGGGCCAAAGCCACTTTCACCAAAACTTCTGAGAGAGCCATACACGTCCAACAGTTTAAGTTGCTTCCAACATAATTAAACATTTTCTAAAGCAAGCGCATTCATCAGAATTAAAAGCACAAAGGCCACTCGGCTTGTCTGGGCTGCAGGGTGGCCCACTTGGTTTCCAACAGCAGGGTGAACAAGCCAGAAAAGAGCCCCCATCCAGAGCCGTGGGGCCTGGCAGGGTGGCCCTGAGCTGTTCAGACCCTGTGCCCCGGAAGAGGGCTTGTCTTTTATGGTGACTATTTTGATCGTGGGTTTGAATCCACTTTTCTCTAATGTTTCAATAAAAAGAGCTGCAGCCACTCCACAAGAGACACTGAAGGCCCAAGCAGCCTGCGTGGGGATGAGGAGGAGGCGGACTTGATTCAGGGCGCAGAAGGTCAATGTACCCCTCCACGTCCTCAGCACCCACGTGACTCCCCTCAGCTGCGGCCTGGACTCTGCCGCGGCCCGTGCAGCCCCGGCCCTGCCATCCGACACTGGCACAAACTCTGCTGTCCCTTCTTGGGTTCTGTAATTTTGAACAAGGGGCCCACATTTTCATTTCACACCGGGCTCCACCAGGTTTGGGGACCTGTTGCCTCTGCTTTGTAGAAGCTGGTGATTTTCTTACTTGAAGATGCTATTCGAAAGGCTTCAGATACTGCAGCCTCAGGGACTTTCTCACCCATGCCTGACATGCAGAACTATCTCTATCTGGGAGCAGATTGCAGACAAAGCAAAAAGCGAAAAAAAAAAAAAAAAGTTTGTTTCTTTTTTTTTCCCCTAGCCACTAGACCAGCAGGGATTTTTTAATTTTTAAAATAAAATATTAAGAGCTCTGCAGGAAGCAATGTAGAAGCACACTTGGGGAACTTACGCAAATTGCAAATTTTCTCTGAGTCTCAAATTTCCTCATGCGTAAAAGGGTCCAAATGAGATCATCTCATGGGGAGGATCACACGAGGCCATGTGTAGGGTCTGACAAAAACCCAGGTGCCTTCCAGCAAGGCCCCTCTGGAGAGGGCTGAGTTGCAAATAAATTGCTACCTTCAGAATTAGAAATTCCATGGCCGAAGACAGTTTAGACTTCATGTTGCCCAACCCTTGATTTCCAGATGGGGAAACTGAGGCCCAATGGGGTGAGCAGATTTGCCCGGGCTTTGTGCTTTTCTGTGGAACTTCCCAGTTGCATAGGAGTCTCTGAACTGGCCCAGAGGCCACTGGCCAGCAGCCCAGAGTTCAGGGAGTGGTTACCTTTGAGGCCAGGGACGAGGATCTGCACGGAGCAGGCGTCATCACCAGCCGGCTGAGGATGTCCCGACGGCAGCAGTGACAGGAAGGCCAGGCTGATTAGAACGCCCGCCAGGGCCAGATCCCCCCTCATCCTGAGCGCAGGCAGGACACCGACTCCTACACAGAGGAAGGAATAAACAGTGATGGGAACTGCAAAAGCCGGGCGGCCAGTGACAGTGAGCAGGCCTGGAGGCAAGGCGTGCAGCCCTCCTGGCGCCTGGAAGGGCTGTCTGGGCCCCCATGCCGGGTTCTCCCCACTCACTCAAGCACCAATCATGAACTTCCACTGAGAAGCTTCCACAGCAGCCCTAAGGTCAGGCACCAGGCACCAAGCGCATGCCAGCCCCGGTCAGTGAGCCTTGGTTGAAGGCCTACGACTCGCCCACCCCAAGGAGTTCCATCTGGTCTCTGGGACAAACGATTCCTACACAGAGTGGAGTAGGGGGTCTCCACACGGCATGGCCAGCGACAGACATGGAGCCTCTGCAGAGCTGGGCACAGTGGAGGGAGGCTGAGAAACATCTAAAGGAAACAGCCCAGGTGCCTGAGGAGCTCCAGGCTTAGTGGCTCCATTCACGGACAACAAATCCATGCCCCACATCTCCTTAGGTGACAGGACATGGGCCCTCCTCGGTGAGATCAATAAGGAGAGAGGAGCCCAGCCTCAGGAACCCAGGGTCCTGGGGAGGTGGGGGCCGAGCCCACAAGAAGAGGGGTGTCATGGACTCCTGACCGTCCCAGGAGGGGTGGGTATGTGCTGCCCTCTTTGTTCCTTCATCGTGGAGGGCGTTAAAACTTGGAAAACAAGGCCGGGCGTGGTAGCTCACACCTGTAATCCCAGCACTTTGGGAGGCCAAGGTGGGCAGATCACCTAAGGTCGGGAGTTCGAGACCAGCCTGGACAACATAGTGAAACCCCGTCTCTTCTAAAAATACAAAACTTAGCTGGGTGTGGTGGTGGGCACCTGTAACCCCAGCTACTTGGGAGGCTGAGGCAGGAGAACTGCTTGAACTCAGGGGGCGGAGGTTGCGGTGAGCTGAGATCATGCCACTATACTCCAGCCTGCATGACAGCGAGACTCCATCCCAAAAATATATATATGTATATATAATAAATAAAACTCGGAAAACAAAGAGGGCAATGGAAACTACTGAACTTGAAGGAGAGGCCAGGAAACAGAGGGACAGGGACAGGAGGGGAGACAGGGACAGTCTAGAAGGGCAGAGTGCGGACAGCAGCCCCGGAGTACAGCGGAAAAAGAGCCACGCGAGCTGGGCCCGGGGCTCCCGCAGAGCATCGAAGCCACAGGAGCATCTGTCCATCCCAAAGACCATGCTTCTGGATACTTCCTGGCGTCCTTTCGTTTGGTTCATCATTCGTTTAAAAACGTTTGTGGATGCCGACCAAATGTCAGGCACAGTTCTAGGCACCAGGAGTAGAACAAGAACATTTATGTCTTTATTCCTATTGGAAGAGACAGACAGACAGACCGAGACAGACAAAGGCAGGGGTAAGCGCCGTGGGGAAGAGTGAGGCAGGGTACAGCGGCCGGGACACATGCTGCTGTTCAAGACGGTTGCCAGGGAAGCCTCGCTGACAGGTGGATGAGAGTGGCTCAGAGAAAGCCCCGAGGCAGTGCATGCCAGACAATGCGGGGAGAGGTGGGCTGGCCTGGTGGGCACAGAGGAAGCAAAGGCCACAGAGCAGGAGACAGTAGCCGGCGCCCGGCAGCTTTGGGGGTTGCTCTGCATGAGACAGAGGGTCTGGATCAGGGAGTGGCTTTATAAAAGGGTCACCCTGCTCTTGAGACAGGACTTAAAGGAATAGCAACCGAAGACAGGAGGCCAAGCCAAGGCGACCACAACAGCACAGTGGGCGAGGACAGCAGCTGGACCCCATGTGTGGGTGGAGGTGATGACAAAGGTCTGGGATGCAGTCTGGAAGCAAAGCTGACAGGTTTTGCTGATCAATGATGTGGGAAACGACAGAGAGAAGTCAAAGATTAAAGCGTTTGTTCTGAGCAGCCAGGTGAACAGTGCAGCCAGCTGCTGAGAAACAGAACTGAGGAGGTGAGGCTAAGTCAGGGGCTCGGGTTCGACTTTCTGAGTCGGAGACACCTATAGACTCCTATGTGACCCAGCGGGTGAGCAGTGGTTCGGTTTGCAAGGCTTGGGGGTCAGGGCACCTTGCATTTTCTCTCCCTCAATTCCAGGCCAGCTGGCCCTCTCAGGCCCAAAACAAAGGTCACCTTAGCTGCCAGAGAAAGGCCATCTGTGGTGGGGGGATTTCCACATCAACAGCCCCGAGACAGCCCTGCTACAAAAGCCAGGGGAGGGTGGTCCAGACAGATCCCAAAAGCCAGGGCCCCATGGAGTCTACAGAGACCCCACCTCTGGCTGGCGAAAGCCCGCCTTGACCACGTAAAGTCCTGCTGCACGGGGAGTCCTCCCAGAAATGTGTGGAGGTCAAGATGCCCAAGACAGCCCTGCAGCTTGAAGGGAAGTCATTTGAAATCCTTCTCCCAAATCTGAAAAAAACCCCCTCTAATGGTAACAGACAAAAAGATGATGTGAGGCCGGGCGCGGTGGCTCAAGCCTGTCATCCCAGCACTTTGGGAGGCCGAGACGGGCGGATCACGAGGTCAGGAGATCAAGACCATCCTGGCTAACACGGTGAAACCCCGTCTCTACTAAAAACTACAAAAAAACACTAGCCGGGGGAGGTGGCGGCGCCTGTAGTCCCAGCTACCCGGGAGGCTGAGGCAGGAGAATGGCGTGAACCCGGGAGGCGGAGCTTGCAGTGAGCTGAGATCCGGCCACAGCACTCCAGCCTGGGCGACAGAGCGAGACTCCGTCTCAAAAAAAAAAAAAGATGACGTGGAGACGGCTGGTGTTACCGCCATAAACATTCCGTGTTAAATGTCCATTACCGCTGAGGCAAGGGTTAATGAAGGGGCGGGGCGGGGAGGGAGACAGGGTTAGAGTCAGGGCGGAGCCAGAGCTTGGGCAAGTGAGTGGCAGAGCTTCACCTGCCAAAGATGACAGACTCGTCCTACCTCTATGAAAACCTACAGACCTTAAAGCTGAAGCCGCCTCTCATCCCGGGTGTCCAAGAATGGCTCAGGGGAACAAAGGTACCTTAAAGCTGAAAGTCACAGTGGCTCACGCCTGTAATAGCAGCACTTTGGGAGGCCGAGGCCAGCAGATGGTTTGAGTCCAGGAGTTTGAGACCAGCCTGGGCAACATGGCTAAACCCCACCTCTACAAAAAATTAGCCAGGTGTAGTGATACGCCCCTGTAGTTCCAGCTCCAGGAGAGGCTGAAGTGGGAGGCTGAGCCCGGGAGGTTGACACTGCAGTGAGCTCTGATCGCACCACTGCACTCCAACCTGGGCAGTCAGAATGAGACCCTGTCTCAAAAAAAAAAAAAGAAAAAGAAAAGAAAAAAAAGCTCAAAGTCACAAAAAGTAAACCCATGAGCTTCGGATACATCATGATGGTCTACGCAGTCCGCACGCCACCCTGTCCATGGAGACCCTACTCAAATCCCGGCTCCACTCCCGCCACTCCGGGGCCCACTGCGCATGTGGGAAGGGTGGTGGAAAAAAGAGTTAATTCAGAAACCGCCCACACCCCCTTTTATTCAAACATCCTGCAAGAATCCACAAGGAATTAGAAGTGGAGATGACTTCACAAAGCACAGGAGTGGGAAGGCCAGGAGGAAAGTAGGGGCTCCCGGCTCTGCTGAGAAGGGACTGTGGGTGGGAGCCCACCTCGTGCAGTGACGCAGCCATCACGGGGCCCGGCATTGTCGTGCTGAGGCTCTCGTCATCATTAACATTGTGATGGGAAATGTCAGTTACACACAAAACCAGTACCATGAACTTCCACGTACCCATTGCCCAGCTTCAACAATTATTAACACTTCGAGGTGTCACTTTTGATGCTCACTTTCTAGTTCATTAGGAGTTAATGTGTATACAACTACACGATGACAAGGTCTCACCACACAGCAGACACTGGTGAGCGCACCTGCCTCGCCAGCCCCGAAACCCCAGCCCCGCTCCCATCCACCCGCCCTCCCCTGGGGGACGTCATCCTGAATGTGAGCTTCTCCTCTGGCGGGGTTTAAGCAGTATTCCTACACATTATGCGTTCTTAAAGCATATTCTGTCACGTTTTGCCTGTTTTTGGTTTGGGGACAGGACTGGAGTGCAGTGATGCCATCTTGGCTCACTGCAGCCTCAATTTCCTGGCCTCAGGGGATCCTCCCAGCTCAGCCTCCCTAGTAGCCGAGACTACAGGCATGTACCACCATGCCTGGCCTATTTTTGTCTTTTTTGTAGAGACAGGGTCTCGCCATGTTGCCCATGCTGGTCTGCTGGGCTGAAGTGCTCTGCCCATCTTAGCCTCCCAAGCTGCTGGGATTATAGGCGTGAGCCACCGCGCCCAGCCTGGCTTGTTTTTGAGGTTTTTTTTTTTTTTTTGGAGATGGAGTCTCACACTGTGGCCCAGGCTGGGTGCAGTGGCACTATCTCGGCTCACTGCAAGCTCTGCCTCCTGGTTTCACACCATTCTCCTGCCTCAGCCTCCCGAGTAGCTGGGACCACAGGCGCCCGCCACCATGCCCAGCTAATTTTTTGTATTTTTGGTAGAGACGGGGTTTCACCGTGTTAGCCAGGATGGTCTCGATCTCCTGACCTCATGATCCACCTGCCTCGGCCTCCCAAAGTGCTTGGATTATAGGCATGAGCCACCGCGCCCGGCCGCTTTTGAGTTTTAAAAGATGTCACAGCACAGTATCCACAGCATTCAATATCTTTTTACTCAACTTTATGTAGCTGTAGCTTATGGATTATCTAATGTTATTAAGGCAGACAGCATGCCACTGATGGGTGCTGGGAGAGGAAGGGCACAGCTGGTGGCATGGAGCTCACCCTCATGACTGTGGGGCAGCCAGCACTTGCCTCCCTGGGCCATGGAGGGGCCATGGCACTGCCCAGAGACCTCCCGGGACTTGGCATCCTGAGTGCAGTGGGTGAGGGACAGCTACAAATCCGCTGAACCACTTACCAGCACCTTGGCCACACCACATGCCCTTTGCAAGCCCCTGCCCTTCTCTTAATGTGGAGATTGGCTATTTGAAGGGATAGCAGAGGTGATTAATGTGCGTGGCACCGTGACCCAGTGTGGCACACAGCAAATACTCAGTGAATGCTCAGCGAACGGCAGCTCCTGATCCTACTGTGATCACACGCGTGGGCTCCCAGTGCAGGGAAAGCGCTGGAAGCCAGGGTTCCTCATCTGAGAACACCTGTGCCCTGCCCAATGCCTCTGCATGAGTCAGTTCTCCCACAGAATGGGCACAGGGAAACCTGCTTCCATTCAGTGCCATCCTGCAGTGTGGGTCATCGTGCACCAAATGAGGACCTGGCTTCTTCCTGCAGAGCCCTTTGCAGAAATGACTTTGTAAAGGACAGGGGTGCAGAATGTCCACTGGGTTGGAGGAAAATAACTCCCATACACTGCACAGAGATCAGCACTATCAGGCCCTCATCATGAGGGAGCCAAAGAAAAGAAAAATTAAGAACCCTTCCCAGCATTGCATAACTAGTGTGTGGTGAGGGCGGGACTGATCCAGGGCTTCCCAGCACTGTTGGCTGCTTTCCTCTTTCTGCCCGGCTACCCGTTCCCCATGCCTCAAAGGAAGGGCCCACCTTCCTCCTTCAGTCATGACATAAGGGATTTTTTAAAATAGGTTTTGTTTGTTTGTTTGTTTGTTTGTTTGTTTTGAGACAGAGTCTCACTCTGTCGCCCAGGCTGGAGTGCAGTAGCCGGATCTCAGCTCACTGCAAGCTCTGTCTCCCGGGTTTACGCCTTCTCCTGCCTCAGCCTCCCGAGTAGCTGGGACTACAGGCGCCCGCCACCTCGCCCGGCTAGTTTTTTGTATTTTTTTAGTAGAGACGGGGTTTCACCATGTTAGCCAGGATGGTCTCGATCTCCTGACCTCGTGATCCGCCCACCTCGGCCTCCCAAAGTGCTGGGATTACAGGCTTGAGCCACCGCGCCCGGCCATTAAAATAGGTTTTTGATGGAGAGAACAAGAAGTCAATATACATTGTATACCAAATGTGGACACATATCTGATTTAATTCCCAAAACAACCTTGTACATTATTACAGTTCCTCACGATAAAGACAATGCAATATGGAGTTGAACAATCGGCCCCAACTCCACCACTAGGCCTCCAGCCTCCTCTCCATACCCCCCACCCACAGCCCGCCTCCAGCCTCCTCTCCACACCCCGCACCCACAGCCCGCCTCCAGCCTCCTCTCCACACCCCGCACCCGCTGCTCCCCTGTGCTCACGTGGATAAAAGCGGAAACCCAGGACCCCATCAGCTGACTTCACTCCTCCCACCAGCAGACTTGACTCCTCCCACCAGCAGACTTCACTCCTCCCACCAGCTGACTTCACTCCTCCCACCAGCAGACTTCACTCCTCCCACCAGCAGACTTCACTCCTCCCACCAGCGGACTTCACTCCTCCCACTTTCCTTGTTCCCTGCAGGCTTGGAGTGATCTGTGCAAGCTACAGCTTCGTAAAGGTCTCAGAGCACGCAGAAGCCTGCAGTTGAGCAGGCACCAAACCGAGTGAACAAATGAATGAGTGAATAAAGGAACAAACAACAGAACGAAAGTTCACAAATAGAGCCTTCTGCTCTTCTTGTGGTGTTTCCATGTTTCCAAATCTTTATTATATCTAATGTCTACGCAGTATTTCCAGGACAGGCAGTCTACAGATGTGGGTTACTGCCCTGCTGTCATTGTCCTGAAATTCTAATAATGTTGAAATGGACCAAGCGCAGTGGCTCACGCTTGTAATCCCAGCACTTTGGGAGGCCGAGGTGGGTGGATCACCTGAGGTCAGGAGTTTGAGACCACCCTGGCCAACATGGTGAAACCCCATCTCTACTAAAACTACAAAAATTAGCTTGGTGTGGTGGCGGGTGTCTGGAATTCCAGCTACTCGGGAAACTGAGGCAGGAGAATCGCTTGAACCCGGGAGGTGGAGGTTGTGGTGAGCGGAGATCATACCACTGCCCTCTAGCCTGAGGGAGAGAGTAAGACTCAGTCTCAAAAAAACAATGAAATAAATAAAATAAAATAAAAATAAAATGTCAAAACAAGGGGCACCACAAGGTTTGTAGCCATACATGCTGGTCCACTGGGCTCATAACCATAGTCTCCCCGGCTGCTGCCTGAGCAGTAGTATTTTGGCTCCTTGTGGTATGTGGCTTCTGAAAGCAATGTTACGTAAACTCTTGCTCCCCACCCACTCAGTGTGCAAGTCAAACCTTACTTCTCAGTGTTTGTTGGATGCAAACTGGGTTTAGATTTTTTTTTTTTTTTAATGTCTCAGGAATCAAAGGCTGACATGGGAATTTCCTCTCTAGTTAGCAATGATTCTGTTCAGGTGTAAACAGGTGTTCAGCAAGGCTTTTACTGCCCTCACTCCGCATATGTTCCAAGAGTGGCTTCAACAAAGATCAGGCTCCGTCTCCCAAGAAAAGGGGTGAGTAGTGAGCGGAGAAACCCAGAGCAGCCCAGATGGGATTTCTGGTGCCTTCACTCACACTCACTGGCTGATCCCGGAGCAGCCCAGTCCGGGATTTCTCGTGCCTTCCCTCCATTCTTTCACTCACCCCGGAGCAGCACAGGTGGGACTTCTCATGCCTTCACTCACTCCACACATTCACTGACCCCGGGAGCAGCCCAGGCCGGGACTTCTCGTGCCTTCCCTCACTTCACTCATTCACTGACCCCGCTGCCCATTCACAGAGTTTCCACTTTCCTGCGACAGGCCCCATCTAGGCCTATGGGCACAGAGGCCCTGCATCAGGGCGCTCTCAGACGCACAGCAGGAACCACGGCAGGTAGGCACAGGGTGAGGGCACGCAGGCCCCCGAAGGAGTCTCTGCTTCCCAGAGGTCTCACCCTCTGACTGCCTTCTTAGAAGAGGAATTCCATTTTGTAAACGGAGAAGCCACAGCTACCCCCAGGACCTCTTTAAGAACAACATCCTTATCTCCCAGCCAGGGCCCAAGATGCTTAGGGCTCTCCCATCAATGAAGGGGCAGACTTGAACAGCAGGGGGAGGGGGTTAAACGTGGAATCCTGAGAAGAAGTACATGTTAAAAATGAAATGAACAATGGGGCCAGGCCCTGTGGCTCATACCTATAATCCTAGCACTTTGTGAGGCCAAGGCAGGCGGATCACCTGAAGTTAGGAGTTCGAGACCAGCCTGGCCAACACGGTGAAACCACCTCTCCACTAAAAAATACAAAAATTAGCCGGGCACCGTGATGCACACCTGTAATCCCAGCTACTCAGGAGGCTGAGACAGGAGAATCACTCGAACCTGGGAAGCAGAGGTTGCAGTGAGCCGAGATCGTGCCATTGCACTCCAGCCTGGGCGACAGAGCCAGACTCCATCTCAAAAAAAAAAAGAATGAAATAGACAGTGGGAAAAAATCATGGCTTCAGTTGCCAAACATGCTATTCTACATTTTCGTTAAGTAACTTCAGCAATGCCCAGCAACTTACAGGCACCACAAAATGCCTCCTGAGAACCACATCCCTGAAGCACGAGGAGGCCCGTTTCACTGGCGACTGCCTCACCCCCGCTGGGGTGTTTCCCTCCCTACAGTGACAGAGCACCTTCTGGGGCAGCTTGGATTGTGTGGATTCCACCCCACAACAGCACACGCTCCTCTTAGTTTCTTACCAAGAGCACAGAGTAAGAAGGGATCTCTCCCCTCTTACGTTCCCCCAGCAGTCAGCACATTACCGGGGTGCTCTCTTCTCTGGTGCATGGATTTTTCAAAATTGTAAATACAATCAAATAGCTGTGAAAGACTGGGGCAGTGCTCTGCCTACCACAGGCAAAGTGTTTCCCATCAAACCAAAACGTCGGCTACCCACATGCGATGGCTTTAAACGTTCATCTTTATACTGAGAACGGCCACATCACCTCAGCTCTAAAAAGACAGCCAGTCCTAGTGCAAGGCATCCACGCAGGAGGCGGCTGCCCTGGGAAACGTTCCTCCTTTCCAGTTTTGGAGACAAGATGACCCCACCTGGTTTTACACGACCCCATCTGAACTCAAAGTCCCTCCCTTGAAAGTTGCCACCCCAAGGCCCACCTTTCCCCCACCTCTCTGATCCCCGTTCCTGAGCCCAACACAGAGCCACTGGTCCCCGGGAGCAGTGGTGGCTGCTGTCCCCTGACCCCTCAGACGCTGCTCAGGCCAGGAGGAATCCTCAGGTTGTGCGACCAAGTCCTGAACTGAGGTTTGGAGTTAGCAAAGACTGTTTCGCCCTCTGGGCCTTGGGCTCTTTGAAATCTGCCACCCAAGAGGGTGACTCCGTCTTCCAGTAACTCTCAGGGGTCTGAACCCGTCTCATCAACAGGCTCCACGAATTTCCGCCATGAACGAATCCAACTTTGGAACTCTGGTGCCAGATTTACTGAGACTCCATCTTTCTTGCCTGGATCTAGGGACCGATTCCCATCCTCCTCGCTCAGCCGGAGCCCACGTCGCGCCCCGTCTGGAACCCTGCCTGCCTCCCCTCTCCACTGTCTCAGCCCCCGTCAAACCCTCAGCTGCAGCCCCGGGCAGCGTCTCCTACCTGAGCACGCGTGAGGCGAACGGGGCGTCCTGCCCGTCGCTGGCCCGCGAGGACACTGCCCCGGGCGCCTCTTGGCTGCTATTTAGAGAGGCGGCCGCGGTCTCAGGCGCAGGGAGAAGCCTCGGCCTGGACCATCAGACAGCCCAGCAAATCAGGCTGCCCGGCCGGCCGCAGCCTTATCTCGGCCGCTTCCTGTCTGCGCTGCGCCCACCGTCCCGCAGGGCGGCCTGGGGAGTGTGGGAACGCCGGCCACGCCAGGAGCTCCCCAGGCCGGCTTCGGGGTGGGGGGCAGGACCCTCCTGGAGATGCCCCTGCTGACTCTGCAACCCAGACACCCCACTCTTGTTTCTTTTTTGGCTTTCTCTTCTTTCTTTTCGTGTTTTGAAAAAGTAAGCATGACTACTGTAGAAATTCAGAAGGGCATGAAGAGGAGGGACGCTCATCACCTGGCACCAATCAGACAGAAACGAGTGCAGCTGACTGATCGCCTTGCCTTTGCTCACAGGGGATTTCGCTTCAGAAGGCAGTCAGAGCTCGACCTCGGCCTGTGGAGACCTGGCCACACCTGAGTCCGGAAACTCCCTCCACGCATTGAAGTTTCATTTAAAGGCAAGTTTCATTTAATGCCAGAAACAAATCTTAGTCAGGGGCTGGACAGATCCAGCTTCTGTGCAGCCTGAATCTTGCATGTTTTGGGGGATAGAGGAACCTTATTTAAGAAAAAGAGACATATAAAATTACAATCATAGGAAGCTAGATTCAAAGGTGAATATTTATTTAGACTGAAAACTCATAAAATAAAAATGTAAAAACAGACAAATTCCACACAAATAATAAAATTCAGGAAAAATAATAGATTATTTAAAATGTATGATTAAAGTTATACAGAAATTTGACAATTTAGACAAAATGAACCACTTCATGAAAACGCAAACTACAACATTCTCAGCAGGAAACAGATTATCCAATAGCCCTATACCAAGGAAGGGAATTGAACTTGCAAATTAAACACTCCCCAGAAAGACATTTCAGGGCCAGATGGTTTCACAGGAGAGTCTACAAAACGTTTAAGAAAAATTAACACCAAGTCTACACATCCTGCTCCAGAAAATAGAAGAGGAGGGAATATTTACCAATTCATTTTATAAAGTTGATTATTACCCTGATACCAAAAGCAGACAAAGACAGAACAAAAAAACTGTAGACCAATAACCCTCATGAATATAGATGAGAAAATCCTTAATAAAATATTAACAAACAGAATTCAGTAATATAGAAAAAGATTTATCAACTATGACCAAATGGGGTTTCATCCAGGAATATGAGGCTATGTCAATAGTCAAAGCTCCTTTGATAAAAACCCATTAACAAGCTAACAAAGAAAATCACACGAATATGTCAATTGATGCAGAAACAGCATTTGGCATAAACGACACCTGTCATGACAAAAACTCTCAGAAAAGTAGGTGCAGGAGACCTTCCTCGACTTGATAAAGATCATCTTTTAAAGGCAAAGCCACAGCTAACATCATACCTCACGGGCAAAAATGGAACGTTTCCTTCCTGAGATTAAGACAAGGCAAGGGTGTCCACTCTCACCTCTCACTCACTGCAGTGCTAAAGTTCTAGGCACACCAGCAGGGCACAAAAAGGAAATAAACAGTGTGTAGATTCGAAAAATAAAATAACACTGTCCCTTGTTGCAGATGACATGGTTGTCTCCTTAGAAAATCCAAGAGGTCTACAGAAAAGAGCTCCTGGAAACTATTAAATCAGTGCAACAGGTGACAGGATACCAGGCAATATTTAAAAAACCAAGTAGGCCAGACGTGGTGGCTCACACCTGTAATCCCAGCACTTTGGGAGGCCAAGTGGGCAGATCCCCTGAGGTCAGGAGTTCGAGACCAGCCTGGCCAACAAGGCAAAACCCCGTCTCTACTAAAAATACAAAAATCGGCCAGGCATGGTGGTACATGCCTGCAATCCCAGCTACTCGGGAGGCTGAGGCAGGAGAATCGCTTGACTCCGGGAGGCAGAGGTCGCAGTGAGTTGAGGTCACGCCATTCCACTCCAGCCTGGGTGACAGAGTGAGACTCTGTCTCAAAAAAAAATAATAAAATAAAAATAAACAATGAAAAATCAAGCAGATTTCTATAAAATAGCAATGAATTCATAGACACCAAAATTCAAAATAATATCATTTACAATTGCTTTAAAAAAGGAATACTTAGGTGTAAATCTAACAAAACATACATAGAACTTACATGCTGAAAACTACAAAATGCTGCTGAAAACCTCAAAAAAGATCCGAATAAATAGAGAAACACATCGTCTTTATAGATGAAGAGACTCACCCAAGCATGGTGGCTCACGCCTGTAATCTCAGCACTTTGCGGGGCTGAAGTGGGAGGATCACTTGAGTCCAGGAGTTCAAGACCAGCTCGGGCAACATGGTGAAACTCTGTCTCTAACAAAAACAATACAAAAATTAGCCGGGCATAGTAGCATGGTCCCAGCTACTCAGGAGGCTGAGGTGGGAGGATCACTTGAGCCCAGGAGATGGATGTTGCAGTTAGCTGAGATAGCACCACTGCACTCCACCCTAGGTGACAGAGTGGGACCCTGTTTCAAAAATAATAAAATTAAAATTAAAAAGTATAGATTAGGAGACTCAACAGAGTAAAAATGTCGATTCTCCCCCAAGTTAATACACAGTACGAGCTTAACGAAATTTCTATCAAAATCGTAACAATAATTTTTGTAGATATAGACAAGGCTATTCTAAAATGTTTATGAAAAGAGAAAGGAACTAGAATAGCTAAAACGATTTTGAAAAAGAATAAAGTAGGAGGAATCAATCTACCCAATTCTAAGACACTATACAATGGAACAGAACAGAGGGCCCGGAACTAGGTCTACACCAAGACACTCAACTGCTTTCTCACAAAAGTACAAAAGCAATTCAGTGGAGGGAAGACAGTGGGTGCCATGAATGGTCCAGAGCAACTGGACGTCCATAGGCAAAAATGATGAACCCCAATATAAGCCCCACACCTCATACAAAAACTATCTCAAAATAGATCATGGGCGTCAATGTTAAACGTAAATTTACAAAACTTTTAGAAAAACAGAAGAAAAATCTTCAGGATCTAAGGCTAGGCAAATCATTCTTTGATATTCTAACATCAAAGTGCAATCTATAAAAGCAATAACTGATCAATGGAACATCACCAAAATTAAAACCTTTTGCTCTACAAATGACACCGTGAAGAAGATGCAAAGACAAGCTACAGGATGGGAGGAGGCGTCTGTCAGCCACAAATCCAGCAAAGGAGAGTGTTGGGAATACAGAAAGAACTCTCAAAACTTGACAGGAAAATAACAAACTGCCCAAGTAGAAAATGGGCAAAAACATGAAGAGGCATTTCACCAAAGGGATACACAGTCGGCAAATAAGCACATGAAAAGATGTGCAACGCCATTAGCCATTAGAGAAATGCAAACAAAACCCACAGTGAACTATCACTACATGTCTATCAAGGTGGCTAAAACAAAATCCCAACACCAAATGCTGGCATGAGGGGAAAAAGGGGCCAATTTGAAATGGTGCAGCCAGCTGGGCGCGGTGACTCAGGCCTGTGCTACTGGCACTCTGGGAGGCCGAGGCAGGCAGATCACGAGGTCAAGAGATCGAGACCATCCTGGCCAACATGGTGAAGCCCCATCTCTACTAAAAATAAAAAATTAGCCAGGTGTGGTGGCGCATGCCTATAGTCCCAGCTACTCTGGAGGCTGAGGCAGGAGAATCGCTTGAGCCCAGGAGGCGGAGGTTGCAGTGAGCCGAGATCACACCACTGCACTCCAGCCTGGGTAACAGAGCAAGACCCCGTCTCAAAAAAAAAAGAAAGAAAGAAAAAAAAAAAAAA
>NC_045448.1:3398430-3400341 GCF_002776525.5 Piliocolobus tephrosceles | reverse complement strand
CTCAAAAAAAAAAGAAAGAAAGAAAAAAAAAAAAAATACAACCACACTACCACCCGGAGCTGCACTCCAGGAATTATTCCAGAGAAGTAGAAAGCTGTGTTCACACGCACCAGGGCTGTCCAGTCTTTTGGCTTCCCCGGGCCGGGCCACATTGGAAGAAGAATTGCCTTGGACCACACATAAAATACACTAACAATAGCTGATGAGCAAAAAAAAAAAAAGCAAAAAATTCTCACGATGTCTTAAGAAAGCTTACGAATTTGTGTAGGGTCACATTCAAGCCATCCTGGGCCACATGCAGCCCCTGGGCTGCAGGTTGGACAAGCTTGCTGTACACCAAGGTTTATAGCAGCTTTATTTGTAATATCCCACAACAAGAATCAGTCTGGATATCTTTCACCAGGTGAATGGTTAAACAGACTGTGGCACATGCCTGCCATGGAACGCGACCCAGTCACAAAGAGGAACCCAGCATCGACCCAGGCAGCACCTTGTAGGAACTAGGGACTCTACTCACTGAAAAATATCATCCCAAAAGGCTCCTTACTCTATGATTGTCTTTATACAACACTCTTGAGATGGCCAAACTGCAGAAACTGAGAACAGACCCACGTTTGCCAGGGATTCAGGAGGAAGTGGGGCAGAGGGAAGGGGGTGCTTTAGGAGGGCGCCGTGTGGGGTCCCCGTGGTGACTGCAGTGAGGCACATCCCTGTATCTGGCTGGGAGACTGTCCTGCAGTTTCACAAGATGCTGCCCTTGGGGAAATTAAGTACACAGCATCTCTGTTAAAACTGCATGTGAATCTATAATTTTCTCTAGATGTTAATAAAAGTTGAGTTTTTAAAAAGCTGCCTGATAGCCCTTATGTTTTTGTTTATGTTTTTGGGTTTTGTTTTTGTTTTTGTTTTTGAGATGGAGTCTCGCTCCGTTGCCGAGGCTGGAGTGCAGTGGTGCGATCTCAGCTCACTGCAAGCTCCGCCTCCTGGGTTCGAGCGATTCTCCTGCCTCAACCTCCCAAGTTGCTGGGACTACAGGTGCCCACTACCACGCCCAGCTAGTTTTTTGTATTTTAGTAGAGCTGAGGTTTCACTGTGTTAGCCAGGACGGTCTCAATCTCCTGACATCATGGTCCACCCACCCTGGCCTCCCAAAGTGCTGGGAGTACAGGTGTGAGCCACTGTGCCTGGCTAATTTTTTGTATTTTAGTAGAGACGAACCCTTATGTTTCTATATTACTTGGCTGTATATTCTTTCATTGCCTGCTCCCATGAACACAAATATCTATAGAAAGAACAGAAGATGACCCAGTATTTGCTCTATCTTGCATGGTTATTTAAATGTCTTATTATTGGTAGCTTCAAAACAGTTCACTTCAGCTCCACAAGCCTTTATCAGTAATGTCATGAATATTTTTTGGATGGTTGTCAAGGCTGGGGAAACCTCTATCAGTTTTCTTTCATATACTAGGTGTTTGATTTCAGGCATTTCAACGTTTGGGTTTTGGTTTGTTTTGTGCAGAGTAATCCTAGTCTTTGACATGACCACACCACTGACCAATTTGTAGCTCATGACCTCCTCCTACACCATGAACCACCGATTATATCCAGCTGAAATCCAAAATAATATAACGCCAACTCAACTTCAGTTTGCTGTCCCCACCCCTTGGGCTCAAGGACATTTGACAATGTGCAGAAGACATTTGCAGTTGTCACAACTGGAGAGACGGTACTGGCTTTTAGTGGGAGAGGCCAGGGCTGCTGCTAAACATCCTACAATGCATGGGATGGCCCCACAGCACGGAGCGCTCCAGCCCCAAAAGCTAACAGTGCCGAGGTGGGGAAACCCTCAGCGAGATCCAAAGATGCCTGGGCCATGTCGGCAGCACTCAGCAGGAGGCTGTGACGGAGGAA
>NC_045448.1:3383812-3398330 GCF_002776525.5 Piliocolobus tephrosceles | reverse complement strand
TCACTGCAAGCTCCGCCTCCCGGGTTTACACCATTCTCCTGCCTCAGTCTCCCCAGTAGCTGGGACTACAGGCGCCCGCCACCTCGCCCGGCTAGCTTTTTGTATTTTTTAGTAGAGACGGGGTTTCAACGTGTTAGCCAGGATGGTCTCGATCTCCTGACCTCGTGATCCGCCCGTCCCGGCCTCCCAAAGTGCTGGGATTACAGGCTTGAGCCACCGTGCCCGGCCTATTTGTGCTAATTTTATAAAAATATATGACCACAGAACTCAATGCTAAGGCCTCTCCAGCTGGATCTTTATTGGCCTCATGGTGACTCTGCCTCTGTTGTCTGAAGTGGGGTGCAGAGCACAGTGTGCCCAGGCCAGGCCCATCACATCATGTCCTTTGGGCAGCCATCCCCTCTGCCTGTGCAGGACGCAAACAGGTGAAGAGAACGGAACCGTGTGTAGAAGCCAATGCCAGCTAGGATCATTCACGACCACTCACTAATGGAGGCCTCACAGCTCCCCTCAGAGCAAGGAGTTATCACCCCCATTTCAGAGTTCAAGAATGAGAGACCTTGCCCAAGATTGCAGTTCACAAAGAACGTGCCAGTCAGAGTCTGGGCCCCATGCACTAAAGCTGCACTTGTCACTGGGCAAGCCAGCAAGGTCCACATGGAACGCCCCCAAGACCCAACTGCCTGGCTTCTGTTTCACAGCTGACGTGGGTGTTTTCCATTTGTTTTTGTGTTCCTGAAATGTTAAGGACTTTAAAAAAATATATGCCAATAAGCTGATAATTACTCTCAGTTACATAAATAAGTGATGATTTAACTTCCCATTTCGAGTACACTACATTGGAAGTGCGGTTAGACTCTAAACCGTGTTCACACCTGCATTGGGAACAGAAGGGCCAGGAGGCCTTCCCCTCCTCCTTTTTCCTCTCCTCCCCACAGCTTTTTCTTGAGAGCGTTTAAGTCGTGGCTGCTGGGAAGAGCCTTTTGCCTGGTAAACCCTGACCTTCTCAGGGGGCCAGGACAAGACTCTGGCGCAAATCCCAAATCGTATTTACATTTCTCAGAGATAACTCAGAAATCTGGACAGCAGGAGCCGGATGAAAACCCTGCTTGTCTCTGGATGGGAATTCTCACTGGGGTCACACAGTGCATGTGCCAAATCTCTGGGACATTGTCCATGAGGACATTAACGGCAGCCACCTCCCCCCCGTCCTTGTGTTCCCTGACACAGCGGAGCCCTGCTGGCCTCCCGCCTCAGCAGTGTGGGGCTGGGCCTCCGTGTTCTGCCTGGCGCTTGCCTCTCCCCGTGCCACTCCGGGGCTGTCCGGGAGCATAGGCGTGAGATCGGGAGCACAGACGTGAGATCGGGAGCACAGACGTTGAGATCCGGATCACAGCCTCCCTGCCTGGGCGCATGAGGGCGGGGCCCCACCACTGTATCATCTGAGACTATTAGGGAGTCAGCTATCAGAGGTCCTCAAACTTGAGCCTGCATCAGAATCGACCGGAAAACCTAAAACACGTGGCTGCGCCCCATCCTAAAGCTGCCGATGTCATAAGCTGCTGGTGGGACCTCAGTGTTATCGTTTCTAACGCTTCCCAAGCGTGGGGAACCACTGCCTACCTCCCAGGGTCCCTGTAAGGATCTGAGCGAATCCCTTCAAGAACCTGCCCCGGTGTCTGACCCACACGGACCGACACTCAGTGAATGCACAGGGGCTGTTCTGGAACCCCCAGACACCAGCCTACCCGCCCCCAACTGCCTGCCGCACTAGACGCTCCTGCCCCGCCCCCAACTGCCTGCCACACTAGAGGCTCCTGCCCCGCCCCCAACTGCCTGCCACACTAGATGCTCCTGCTCCAGCACAGGCTGAAAACTGAAAACCAAGTTAACCCCGGGCCAGGCATGCTGGCTTATGCCTGTAATTCCAGCACTTTGGGAGGCCAAGGAGGGAGGCTCACGAGCCCAGGAGTTCAAAATCAGCCTGGGCAACCTAGCAAGACCCCCATCTTTACAAAAAAAAAAAATTTTTTTTTAATTAGCTGGGTGTGCGCCTGTAGTACCAGCCACTCAAGAGGCTGAGGCAGGGGGATCGCTGGAGCCGGGGAGTTTGAGGCTACACTGAGCCATGATCGCACCTCTGCACTCCAGCCTGGGTGACAGAGCAAGACTCTTGTCTTAAAAAAATAAAATCTGTAACTGGTTTGGTTTTCAAGGACAAGAAAACACATTCATTCATCTTTACTAAGTGCCAAATACTCTGAGAACTTGTCTATATTTGCAGATTCTTTAAACTTGTATTACTTAGTCAGTGACTTTCAGAATTAGAGGGACCCTCGGACTCAGCTAGCCCAGGCTAACCCTTTCATTTCCCAGTGGGAAACCTGAGGTCCAGGGAGGAAAGATGCAGCTCATCTTCAGGCCACAACCAAACACAGGGAGTGACTCCCCACCCACCACATCAAACTCCCCAAGAGCTTTAGGTGAAGACTTAGCCATGTCAGGTTACGACGTGGTCAGCGCTGCTTTCAGGGTCCCTGAGTGGAACGGTCAGGTACTGTCACAAGCTTGCAGCGTGCCAGAGAACACAGCTGGGAGTAAAACTGGCAGAATGGTAAGGGAGTTCTGTCAGATAATGATCTAAAAGCTGAGTAAGGAGTGATTTACTCTACTTTCAAGAGGAAGCTTAGGCCATTTTAGATGCAGACAATTAACAGCACACTAACTTTAACGGTGGCCTCATTAAGTGTGTTATTACAGAGCACAGCCCTGATTTTATCTGTACAGCATTTTGAGTAAAATGTGATTGCTAGAGGCATTCAGACTCAACTTCATTACAGTCACTCATCCACTGTTGCCGCTATTGGTTATAGTGAGAAAATTCAATGGAGTTGAAGCATTTCCAACAGCTCATCTAGCAGTAACAGGAATCTTAGGAACCAGGCCCATCTCGTCATTGCAATGTCTCTTTCACTAGGCTGTGGTTGCATTGTCCTGCTATACATTTTAATAAACATCAAGTCTAATACCCGCTTTACGGATCTAGTATCATCTCAGGGCCTGAAAACACTCAAGATGCCGTACTGCTTGAGAACTGTGTGCCTTTGTACACCTTCACTGTTCCTTTACTGTGTTGCATGAATCACAGAGAAAAGGCTGGACTGATGTAACTAGAAGGGAAAAGGGGGATTTTTTAAAACCACCATTACTTCCCACAGCAAATGCATGCACATGCCTGCAGGCTTACTAATTCACCACAATCATGAAAAAGTCTGCATTTACCTTTCAAAAATATTCTATGTATTTAAGCTTTCTTGACAAATGAAAATTGTACGTGTTTAGCACACTAGGCCCCAAAATCTTCTATTGTGCACCCCACTTTTGAGTACCTCCAATGTGTAGTTAATACAGAGTGCACCACAGTACTAATAGGGTATGTATGTTATAAAAACACGTAAGTTTTTTTTTTTTTTTTTTTTTTAAGAGACGGAGTCTCGCTTTGTCGCCCAAACTGGAGTGCAGTGGCCGGTTCTCGGCTCACTGCAAGCTCCGCCTTTCGGGTTTATGCCATTCTCCTGCCTCAGCCTCCTGAGTAGCTGGGACTACAGGTGCCCGCCACCTCGCCTGGCTAGTTTTTTGTATTTTTTAGTAGAGACGGGGTTTCACCGGGTTAGCCAGGATGGTCTCGATCTCCTGACCTCGTGATCCGCTCGTCTCGGCCTCCCAAAGTGCTGGGATTACAGGCTTGAGCCACCGCGCCCAGCCAAAAGCACATAAGTTTTAAATGAATAACAATAGGAATGATATCTAAGTCTTTTTGTTCACCAAGGTATTAATTTTAGTGAAAGCTATGATTGTTATACTTCGCTATAACAATTTAAAATCTAGTTTTAAGTTTGGCACTTGATTTTAATAATTATCACAGCTAAAAGGTTCTTAAGTGGTACGTTCAGAATTTGCTTCAAAAGTCTCCAGCAAATAAAGGGTGAGAATAGATTAAACAAGATTAGTAACGTATCAGTACCTGCTCAAGCTGGGTGGTAGGACAGAGCCCCACTACTGATTCTGTTATACTTCTGAGTATGGCAGAAACATTCCACTATGAGGGTTTTTTTTTTTTTTTAAGACCACTTACAAAGATAGATGTGGACAGAAGCATCTGAACAGTCCCCCAATCTTTGGCTGTGCTTCCTATCTAGCAAATGTGAAGCTTTTGTTGAAAAATCGACCAAAATTTTCCATCTTTCTTGGTATTCTAGTCATCTTTGTTCTTGCCAAGTAATTTGAAGGGATTATTAACAAATAGATTCAAAGCCAACTG
This sequence comes from Piliocolobus tephrosceles, assembly GCF_002776525.5. Lineage (NCBI taxonomy): Eukaryota > Metazoa > Chordata > Mammalia > Primates > Cercopithecidae > Piliocolobus > Piliocolobus tephrosceles. The sequence continues at coordinate 3,394,009 of NC_045448.1, read as the reverse complement.
AGACTCTTCATAAGCATCTTAAATAGGTAAGAATATTCTGAGTTTTTATGTTACTGATACCTTACAGGTCAATGTAACTCTCACATAAAATGGAAGCATTTCCCAATGGACATCTTAAAATAAGCTCATTCCTTACACTGATTTCAAAACACAATTGTTTTCTCACATAAAGTTTCCTCTTTTCCTGGAGATGGTTTTTTAATATCTAGTAGGTATGCTACTGAGAGCCACTGGCATTGGAGGAAAATCAAGAAATTCAAAAAAAAATTTTTTTTTTGATATGAAGTCTCGCTCATATCACCCAGGCTGGAGTGCAGTGGTGTAATCCCCAAGTGCTGGGATTACAGGCGTGAGTGAGCCACCACGCCCGGCCCAGAACACTTTTTAAAAGGAAAATGCTTAACATTCTAGGACAGCCTGTGTAAATCTTGTTTCCCAAACCAGTGAATCTGTGAATTCCAATACACTGAATGTTTGAGATGACAGAGATGATGCCTCCCAAAAAGCCACTAAACACAGATAGCCAGGAAACGGGGGGATGGGGAGAAGGGGGCTTCATGCTGGAGAAGGGTGATAATTGGTTTGCAGCACCCTAGGCCTAAGTAAACAACTCATTCCAGAGAAACCAGGACAATCCCTGTCCAGGGACGGGGGAGCGGGGCAGACAGCGGAACTGGGGGAGGGAACTATGGACTACTGAGGATCAAGGGCCAGCCTTGGTAACTGCTTAACAGGAACCTTCCTCACTACCCGCTCATCTACAAAGGCCTCAGCCAAGTATGGTCAAGAGCACTTGCCAAAGCTTTGAAAACATCCACGTGAATTCCGCATCGGGAGCCTGACAGTTCTACTCCTAAGAGGCCTGACCCTCACCTGCAAAATGGGAAAATACTCGTGTCGCCTCGGAGGCTTCCTGGAATTAGTCTACCTGTAGGAGTTAATTTGATGTAAAACGTATTATTTGGGGGACTGTTCAGTAAGATTGTCTCGTCACCCTGTAAAAGCAGGAAGGTAAATTTTACAAGGTAATTTTAAGGCTTATTAATAACTGAAAGCACTATGGCATAAAGCCAAAACTGAGGAATTCTCTAATAAGACATCTGCTCTACTCTACAAAGACCTGGTCCAACTAGAGTCACCAGATACCACACCAGGGTCCTCACTTCAGGGCTTTCATTTCCCCCAGGGCCTTCATTTGATGAACTGGAAAACTAAGGAAGTGGGGAAATGGACTACCCAAGTTTACACACCACTTAGCATCTACTAAAATCTATTAATCAGACTCTTACATTTAACTTGTGAAAGTCCATTTAACACTTAACATGAATTTATGTATAAAAAATTCAACAAATCTGACAGAATGGGAAGTGGAGGTGTTGGTTTAATGGATAATTTCAGTTCTACAAGATGAATGAGGCCGGGCGCGGTGGCTCAAGCCTGTAATCCCAGCACTTTGGGAGGCCGAGACGGGCGGATCACGAGGTCAGGCGATCGAGACCATCCTGGCTAACACGGTGAAACCCCGTCTCTACTAAAAAATACAAAAAACTAGCTGGGCGAGGTGGCGGGCGCCTGTAGTCCCAGCTACTCGGAGGCTGAGGCAGGAGAATGGCGTAAACCTGGGAGGCGGAGCTTGCAGTGAGCTGAGATCCGGCCACTGCACTCCAGCCTGGGCGACAGAGCGAGACTCCGTCTCAAAAAAAAAAAAAAGATGAATGAAAACGTTTCAGAGTTCTGTTTCCCAACTTTGTAGACATACTTAAGGCTACTGAGCTGTAAACTTAAAAATGGGTAGTATGGTAAATTTTACATATCACAATAAAAAAAAGTACCAGGTATATTTTTAGTTTGAACCATGCAAAAGTGCTAATATTCAGCTATTTCTGCAGCATCATGTGATGACACTTGTACTCCTGAACACAAGCGGAGCCTCACGGGCATCAAGCTTGCTGGCGCACACACCCCTCCTGCTGAAACCCTCCGGCCCAACACAGGACGCCACTGATAGTGAAGACAGCTGCGCATCCATGGATCTGGAATTTTGAAAAACATAACTGAAACAGAGTACTGTGAATATATATTTTATTTAGTCACTTTTGTTTACAATTGAAACTCTGGGAATTCAAAATTAACATCCTTGCCCGTGAGCTTCTTATAGACACCAGAAAAAGTTTCAACCTACAAGAAAAGAAAGAATTCATCACAAAACTCTGAAATACACACTCAGCTTAAAACCTAATAGTTTCATGAAATTGGGCCCTGTATGGTCTCTCTCCTCAGCAACTAAGTACTGAGAAGACAAGGAATACGCATGACGTGTCTGTAGCAGTCTTACAACCAGGGACAAGCTCCTCTCCAATGCTGTGGGACAGGACTCTCCACCAATGCACCGGGAAGCCACCAGGGGACCCCATCAGTCACCCACATGGTTATGTCCCCCCAAGACACTGATCCAGCACCATCCACCCCTAACTCACCAAGAATATACAGCCTAACTAAAAGTCAGACCACAGAATGAGCCTACTTCCAAAAGGTACAGGGAATTTCAAGTGTTCAATTCTTTAAATTCTCCATTTAAAACCTGACACATAATCCAAAGTAGAGCAGGCTGAAGTGCGGGTAAAAGAACTAGTCCTGGGTTTACTACAGTCATTGCTCTGGTGGCACATGGAGACTGGTTACTCTAAAATCTACTCGCACTGTGGCTGAACCTGTCCATGATAAATGTCGACCTATTACCTTGTGTTCCACATTGTTCTGCTGTGCTTTGTCCAAATGAACCTTTATGAGTCGGCTGCCATCTAGTTTCACGCGGATTCTCTTGCCCACAATTTCACTTGGGAAGACCAAGTCCTCAAGGATAGCATCATGCACAGCTGTCAGAGTACGGCTAAAAGAATAGTTAAAAAGGTAAGCAACACAGAATGCCTGCCCTCTGAACTCCAGAAGGCACCTCAAGTCAAAATGAAAATGCAAATCCCAGGTTCCTGAAGTCAAATTAACTCATTGTCAAATAAGCGTGTTATATTTCATGTACCAAACTAAAGTCTTTGCCTACCTAGAATGCAGTAATAGCTTACTGACTTATTTCAAAAGCTCACTCAATTTTAAACATTACTCTGGGGTAAACTACAAACTCACCAAAGCAATAAGTGACCATCTCTAGGGAATGTGAGATTAGTGATGTCTTTCATACATCTTTATTTTCACTTGTATCACTTCTCAACTAAATCACTACAATAACCTTAATACTCTTGCTCATCTCCAAAACCACCCCCCTTCCAATGTCAAGATAATCTTTCTAAAAAATTGATATGATCACATAATTTACATAAAAGACCCTTCAAGAGCTCTCCTAGGCCTCCAAGATATCATCCAAACTCCTTGTTCTCTAGGATCAAATGAGGCAATCTTCCACCCCCAGGCACTGTTCTATCACCAGCTCTAGGATAGCTGCCCCTCCCCGCACATGTGGGTCTTCGATTTCTAACCCATCAGCATCACGAAAACTGCCAGTGGAATCTTGCTCCTCATCTGCATATCACTATCAAGTTCAAAACCTACCTACCTGCCACCCAACAAATGAGAAGTTTCAATTAATTGCAAGCTTTTGGGGCAGGTACCATGTACCACGAGACATCAGGAGTAAGTCAAGAGACGGTTCTTTTTTCGGCATTTATGGAGCTGCCTTGTACACGGTTATCTGTCTAGGTCTCACCCCACTGTAGCTAACAATGACACTACAGTCCACTCATTTGGATGTCCTATCTGGCAGCGCCCATATACACAGTTAACATCTTCTGGTGGCTCTCAATTTTACTCCCAACATCTTAATATTCCACAGCCACAAAGGGCAAAAACTTGAAGAAAGTCCATTTCCCAAAACCCTCATCACCTTTCAGAAAGCAAATCAAGACAAATGGATTGTTCACTGCGACTCATTAATTAAGCATATTCTTACAATACTAGGAAAGCACCCAAATATGGAAATTAGATTCCAAAGTTATCTACAAACTTTTAAAATGGGGAGCAAAGGAACAACTCAATCATCACAAACCACAGGGACTGGAGCGCCTCAGAGGAAAAACCCTGCTATACCCAAAACTGTATCAATTTCAGCATTTAACCTGAGTTAGACAAAGACAGCTCTACTGAATAGGGAAAATAAATCTGAAAGCAGGAAGCCGGATTGGAAAAGTGGAATCACAATGACCTACCAGCTAGGCTTAGTGTGGAGGAGGGAAGGCTTTCAACAGACTAGGTCCCACTAGAAACACTGAAGCCACTGTCTGAGAAAATTTGGAAAACAGACGTTTGTACTGAGGGGAATTAAAGCTATGGGTTTGAGGGACAGTCCTTTGGCTGTGTAGAAAGCAAAGCGACTGTTTTTATACTCGTTTCCTAACTCAGGTTCTCAGAACTGAGTTTCCAAAACCCTCTTTAAGTGTCATGATTTAGGGAAAAAAAAATCCTAAATTCTTATGCCGCTCTGTCCATAAAAGTTTTTCAAAGTACTAAGCCATAGAATTCAAGTTCTAGAAAACCTGGCACCTACCTTTCCACATACCACAGTTCAATACAACAACACATTGCCAGATTCCCAACACTATTTCCTAGTGGTTTTTAAAACAAGACTGAGTTTAAAAAAAAAAAAAAAAAGAAAAGGCCACCCACAGTGGCTCACACCTGTAATTCCAGCACTTTGGGAGGCCGAGGCGGGCGGATCACGAGGTCAGGAGAGAGACCATCCTGGCTAACATGGTGAAACCCCATCTCTAATACAAAAAATTAGCTGGGCTTGGTGGTGGGCGCCTGTAGTCCCAGCTACTTGGGAGGCTGAGGCAGGAGAATGGCATGAAACCGGGAGGCGGAGCTTGCAGTGAGCTGAGATGGGGCCACTGCACTCCAGCCTGGGCGACAGAGCAACACTCTGTCGAAAAAAAAAAAAAAAAAAATTCTTAGGATTACTAGTATTAGCTACAATGAGCAAATTATCCCAGCCTTGGATCAGTTTTCTCATCCACTGAGGATAACAATACAAATTATACATTTCTTGGGGTACAGGCATAACTAGAATTTTTTTTTTCTTAAACTCATCCCTAGGTAAAAGTCCGCAGGGATTTAACAGTTCACATTTGTAGAACAACGTACTAATCAGAGACTAACAAAATACCAAAAGATCTAGTTTAAGAAGACAACTACCAATATTTCAGTTTACGCCAGATAACCTGTAAGTTAATCAAGTTCATAAATCATTTTCCATCAGCATCAGCTGCAATATTTTAACCTGTGACGTTATCACCCAAATCCACCTACATTTTTTTACTTCCAATCCACAGCAAAAATAAAAATCAAAGATAAATCCAAGCTCACGTCAACTATGTCTAGCAGGCTTTATCACACAGAATTAACGTAATGATTTCCATCTCATCATTCCTATCCTGTGCACACATAATCGGAGGAAATCATCTCATCTTGTGACAGCACTGACCTACTAGACATACAATGGCTATGTGAATACATGTATGTTTTACATCTAGAATTCTAAAACATATCATGTGCAACTATAGAGGAAAGCAAATACTGCTAGTCAAAAATTTCCACTTGAACATCTGTTTTTATAAGCTACAACTTACACAAAGTAAGAGCTGTTAATCAGAGGAGCACACACATTTCTGAAACTACTAAAACACTCACCTCCTGGGCCGCTTCTGCTTATTTTTTGTACGGCTTTTTCGAGTTGGCTTAGGCAGAATTCTCCTCTGTAAGGTAAAAATGATCATGCAACAAAATGAAAAAAGACCTTAAATTGACAAAAAGCTAAAACTGTCATACTGCTTTAAAAGCAAGAAGAATGGCAGGGTAAGTTCAAAGTTCAAGAAAGCTAAACAACTCAGACCAATTGACTGAGGAAACCCTTCTATGGAGTGACTTCCTGATTCTTGAATAACTCATCAGAATCCACAGCCTCTACTGATATGCCAGCGGAAAAACACCTCCCAGACACGCCTTTCCCCATGCCTACAGACCCAGAATACTACTTTTATTCCTGATCAATCCTGGCACTTCATTCCCCAAAGACTTCAGTTTGCACCAACGCCAGATCCGAACGGTAACAGGTTTTTCTTATTCTTAGTCTGATCATCTCTGTAAGCAAGCCACTAGACGTGTAGAATTTCAAATATGGGAAATCATTTTTGTACCTCAAATCACAGCAGTCTGTCGCTTCACAGATTTGTTTTGACTCCTAAAGAGTGCACTTCGTCTTTCTTTTAAAAACCTCTTATTTTTCTATTTTTTGTAGACAGGGTCTCACCATGCTGCCCAGGCTGGTCACTGAAGTGATCCACCCACCTCCACCTCCCAGTGCTGGGATGACAAGCCTGAGCCACCGCTCCCACGCTCCGCCTGTACGTCTATCTTTCTGCCCATTTGGATTCCTAAAAGGATTGTTTTCATGACTCCAACTACCAATGCCGTCTAAATACAAGCAATTTAGCAAAATTCACAAACAGAAACAGAACAGATACCTGAGCGATAAAGACAACATGCTTCCCACTGAACTTTTTCTCCAATTCGCGTACTAGCCGGACTTGGATTTTCTGGAAAGATTTCAGTTGAGGAACAGGAACAAAGATTATGATAGCTTTCCGACCACCACCAACTTCAATTTCCTAAAGAAAAAAAAAATCCATTTGTTAATTGCTTCAGAAAGCAAGAAAGTAAACGTTGTGGTCAAATTAGAGACTAAGAAGACCTTATCACTAACACAACAGCTGCATTACAAACTAATACTAGTTTTGAGCTAACGACATATGCAACCTTCGGAGATGTTCCCATCTCTCCCCAACATTCACATTTTCCTTATTCCAGGAAGGGACCGTCCAGGCCAGGAGGCCGATCACCGCCACTTCCGCACCCCCGCTCCGGGCTAAGTGTAGAGAAATCTGCATCCTGGGAGCTCCCCAGGCTCTTTGCTGTATTTATAACTAAGTAAGGGCAAGTAAGGTCCGAAACCGGCCCAGGCCCTCCCTACTCCACGTTTCTCCACCGCCCGCACGTGGACAGCTTAAACTGCAGGGTACCTGCAACCCCACTCCCCGCACCTGGGCGGTACCACGCCCAGACAACACGGCGGAACCTGAGTTCAGGTCAGGCAGCCAGGCGGTAAGTCATGCTCACCCGTAACCCAGCTCATCCAACAGCCCTCCCAGGCACTGCGCGGTGAGACGCGCCGCAACCTCCCTCCCAGCCCAGGGAGCGCCAGCTTACCTTGGCTGCCGTAATATTCAGCTCCCTGAGCTGAGCCTTGAGGTCCGAGTTCATCTCCAGCTCCAGAAGAGCCTAAGAAGCAACGAACAGCAGGACCAACCTCAGCGCGCGTCCCAGCACCCCGGGCCCAGCACACACGCGACCGCCTTCCCTCCCAGGCGGGGCGCCTCCACCCACCCCAGACCCCAAGGAAACCCTCTCACCTGGGAGATGCCGGACTCGAACTCGTCCGGCTTCTCGCCATTGGGCTTCACGATCTTGGCGCTCGAACTGAACATGGCCTTCTCCTGGGAGAACTGAAGGCACAGCGGTCAGCGTTACGCGGCCGGGCTGCAGGCGCCGCCGGCTCGCCCTCCCGCCCGCACCCCCCGGCCAGGCCCCGCTCGCCCCGCAGAAGCCATCGGAGGACACAGGGCGGGTAATCGGCTGTATCCCCACCCGGTGAGCAAGGCCCGCCGCTCCAGGGCCTGACTCCAAAAGGCGTTTTCCTCCACGCAAGAAGAAAAGTTTGGCCCAAGAACAGGCCGCCAACCTACCTCGCCGAGCGCCGGCTTAGAAAGAGGCCTAAATCTCGCGAGAGCACGTCAAAATCTGGCGGCGGAAGGGAAGAGGCGTAAACAGCGCGAGAAGAAGGGCGGAAACGGGAACATCACTGAGAAGCGGTAGAAGGCTAGACAGTCCCAGGAAGCGGCTCCGGGGACGAGTGTCTTGGTAACGCTTTTCCGCCCTAGGATTCGTACTTTGGTGCCGTTTCCGAGCGTTCCGGTGCCGGCTCCCAAGCTATCTTCAATGCAGGTTGCAGACGGGAACTGGCCTCGTCCCAGCCCTGGGCCTGGACAAGAGAAGGAGGCCGAAGAAAACCAGCTTCGGCAACCTCCAGAGACAGGACGATTAAAAAAGGCTAACTTGGCTGGGCGCTGAGGCTCACGCCTGTAATCCCAGCACTTTGGGAGGCTGAAGCAGGAGGATCACTTGAGCTCAGGAACCAGCTTGGGCAACATGGCGAGACCCCATGTCTACCAAAATAAATAAATAAATTAGCCGATCATGGTGGCACGCACCTGCAGTCCCAGCTACTCCGGAGGCCGAGGCGGGAGGATTGCTGGAGCTGAGAGGTCGAGGCTGCAGTGAGCGGAGGTTGCACCACTGCGCTCCAGCCTGGGCGACAGAACAAGACCCTGTCTAAAAATAAATTTTAAAAAAATTATGAGGCCTTCGCTCTATGCTAGTACTGTAGTAGGTGCTAATTATTAAGTGAAACAGACTGAACTCTTGCCCTCATGGAGCTTACAGTTTAGTGGAGAAGACATTACATAAACTGTATGACTATATAATGACATATTGTAATAACCTACATAACAGTAAAATGAGAGGTTGGGGAGGGATTATTTATGCTTTAAGAAGTCCGGAATCCTGGAACGGAATGGCATTAAACTGAGACACGGAAGAGCCACAGGGTCTATCGCCTGGGGAAGAGCATTCCAGACAGGGAGAAACTCGGGCCGGAATGATCCCGCTGTTGACAGGTAATTTAATCTGAGCTTCAGTTTCCTCTTCTGTCAAATGTCAGGCAAGAGTTACTTTCAGCAAATGTCAGGCAAGAGTTACTTTCAGCCGTGGGCCAGGCACCGTGGAAAATGCAGAAACATTACACTAGGTGCCCCCTCAGGATTCCCAACCACCTTTACTAAGCAGAGATGGTATTCATCTCACATTTTTAATGCTAGGTATGCTCCCGCCCCATGCTTCTCTAATAATGTTTTTTAAAAGGCAAGTGACTATCTCCTTGGAAAATTAAGGACAACTTGAAATTTCTTCCAAATAGAAAGGAAACTACAGCTGCGTCTACAGTCTTATCTGGGCAGTCATTCTGAGGCCCCTTGTCGAACTAGGTCCATGTCGTTACTCCACATGCACTTTTCAGCCTGGCTTTTATCTCTGCTGCTCTATAAAAGTAGTAATCTAAAAGTTCATCCAGTAAAGCTCTTTCTCTGTGAACCTGTCAATTGAGAAAAAAAATTAAAGTTATTTCTGGTTTCCAGTCCTTTATTGAATAGGAGTGGTGACAAGGACATCCGTGCCTTGTTCCCCATCTTAGGGGAAAACAGAGTCAGTCTTTCACCAGTAAGTATAATATTAGCTCTAGGTTTTTTGCAGATATTTTTAATCAAATTCAGGAAGTTCCCTCTATTCGTATTTCTGAGGGTTTTTTATTTTTTTAATCATGAATGGATGTTGGAGTATGTCAAATGCATTGTTTCTACAAACTAATATGATTATGTGAGTTTTTCTTCTTAGCCTGTTAATGTGCTGTTAGTATATGTAAATGCTTTTCCTTTTTAACTCTTTAGCTTTGAGCCTCATGAGATCCTAAGAAATGTGATTTTTAAAACTTAGAACCTGATAGAAGTTGATAAAGGTTGCACATGTATTTTTAATAGGTAGTTTCAGGATCATAATCACAACTTAGAGGATGATTCTACTAATTTTGTTAGGAAATGCCTACTAATCGTTACATTATATTTTTTTTTACTAGTTTTACTAGTACTAGCTTCTTTATTATTTAACCAAACAATAAGTGAGTCGATAATACCAACATAATTGACAACGAACAGAAACATCATCTATCCAATCCACTTACTTTTAGAACACTTTGTTAACTCTTTCATGTATCATGATGGACATGTGACATTGCAGATTTGCTGTACATCAATCAGTCTCAGCCAATATTTCTCCTTTGATCCTCAAATTGTCTCAGTTGTGACCAGGAGGGGCCCCTCTTAGATAAGCAGCCGAGTCTTGTCGGCTCCATGAATGTCTGAACATCCTGTTTTCTGGCACAAGATATTCCAGGCGCCTCTTGTAATTTTCTGCCTGAGACATAGAATGAGCCTTTTCTTTTTTTTTTTTTTTTTTTTTTTTTTT
>NC_045448.1:3383137-3383712 GCF_002776525.5 Piliocolobus tephrosceles | reverse complement strand
TTTTTTTTTTTTTTTTTTTTTTTTTTTTTGAGATGGAGTCTGGCTCTGTAGCCCAGCCTGGAGTGCAGTGGCCAGATCTCAGCTCACTGCAAGCTCCGTCTTCCGGGTTTACGCCATTCTCCTGCCTCAGCCTCCCGAGTAGCTGGGACTACAGGCGCCCACGACCACGCCCGGCTAGTTTTTTGTATTTTTTTAAGTAGAGACAGGGTTTCACTGGGTTAGTCAGGATGGTCTCGATCTCCTGACCTCGTGATCCGCCCGTCTCGGCCTCCCAAAGTGCTGGGATTACAGGCTTGCGCCACCGCGCCCGGCCAGAATGAGCCTTTTCTTCTAAAAGTGCTGATAGTTTTTTTTTTTTTTTTTTGAAAAATAGTATTGGAGACCAGAATTCTGGCAGCAGGAAGCATCATGGGGATCCTCGTAAGCCATTTCAGCGGACAGAGCTTAAAAAGATGCATTTAAAATAATGTTTTCAGGCCGGGCGCGGTGGCTCAAGCCTGTAATCCCAGCACTTTGGGAGGCCGAGACGGGCGGATCACGAGGTCAGGAGATCGAGACCATCCTGGCTAACACGG
>NC_045448.1:3382239-3382737 GCF_002776525.5 Piliocolobus tephrosceles | reverse complement strand
GGGCGGATCACGAGGTCAGGAGATCGAGACCATCCTGGCTAACACGGTGAAACCCCGTCTCTACTAAAAAAATACAAAAATCTAGCCGGGCGAGGTGGCGGGCGCCTGTAGTCCCAGCTACTCAGGAGGCTGAGGCAGGAGAATGGCGGGAACCCGGGAGGCGGAGCTTGCAGTGAGCTGAGATCCGGCCACTGCACTCCAGCCTGGGTGATAGGGCAAGACTTCGTCTCAACAAAAAAAAAAAAAAAAAATAATGTTTTCATAAAAGATACAAGTTCACATTGACATTCTCCATCCACTTCTAACAGAACGATTCCTTCTGAAATCCTCGATTCTATCATAGCATCTCCTTTTCTCCTGTAATAAAAACCTTGATTCCAAAACACAAAAATACAATTACTTGCTTTATCTGACACTATGAGAGAATACATTCAAAATAACAATTCAGGCAGGCCGCGGTGGCTCACACCTGTATTCAGGCGGGCCGCGGTGGCTCAC
>NC_045448.1:3346339-3382229 GCF_002776525.5 Piliocolobus tephrosceles | reverse complement strand
GGCCGCGGTGGCTCACACCTGTATTCAGGCGGGCCGCGGTGGCTCACACCTGTATTCAGGCGGGCCGCGGTGGCTCACACCTGTATTCAGGCGGGCCGCGATGGCTCACACCTGTAATCCCAGCACTTTGGGATCATCCACCCCACCCAGGGTGGGTGAATCACTTGAGGTCAGGAAATCAGCCTGGCCAACATAGTGAAGCCCTGTCTCTACTATAAATAGAAAAATTAGCCAGGCCTGCTGGTGGACGCCTGTAATCCCGGCTACTTGGGAAGCTGAGGCATGAGAATCGCTTGAACCTGGGAGGCAGAGGTTGCAGTGAGCCCGGATGGCACCACTGCACTCCAGCCTGGGCAACAGAGTGAGACTTTATCTCAAAAAACAAAAAATCAATATATATGTATTTTTGAGACAGAGTCTTGCTCTGTTGCCCAGGCTGGAGGGCAGTGGCATGATCACTGCTCACTGTGGCCTCAACCTTCCCAGGCTCAGGCGATCCTCCCATCCCAGCCTTCCAAGCACCTGGGATTACAGGTGTATGCCACGAGGCCCAGCTAATTTTTTGTATTTTTTGTGGAGGGGGGGTTTCACCCTGTTGCCCAGGCTGGTCTCGAACTCCTAAGCTCAAGCTATCCACCCACCTCAGCCTCCCAAAGTGCTGGGATTACAGGCGTGAGCCACAACGCACAGCCTAACAATTCAACATTAATATAACCCATACAATTACTTAATAAGATTCAAAGATTTCTAGTGAGATCTGCAGTCTGTATGCATTTTCCACAGTTGACTCATCATCTCTCTCTCTGCTGTCTGCTGGTTCTCTGATAGTTTGGGTCAAGAGTTTCAGCTCGTATTCAGTTTGAGGATTAAGTTTACGAAAGCAGATGGCTTTCAGCTACTAGAAGAGAGAAGGTGCTATTCTACCTTTCGATGATGGAAAGACTCCACAGCTCAATCTCCAAAATTACTTAAATGGATTCATTTAGCTACCATCTGGAGTATCCATCCATAATAACCGCGGTGAGTGACGGTGCCCAGGAGAGGGAACATTTGGGGGACGGTGGAGGTGTTCTGAGCCATGTGGTGGGGATGACTGTACAGCTCTGTGGCTCTGCTGAAAGCCATTGAACTTATACACACAGGGGTGTTTGTTTTGTTTTGTTTTGTTTTTCTTTTGAGACAGGATCTCACTCTGTCACCCAGGCTGGAGTGCAATGATACGATCACAGCTTGCTGCAGCCTCAACCTACTGGGCTCAAGCGATTCTCCCACCTCAGCTTCCCCAGTAGCTGGAACTACAGGTGTGCACCACTATGCCCAGCTAGTTTTTGTAGTTTTTGGTAGAGACGGGGTCTCACTCTGTTGGCCAGGCTGGTCTTGAACTCCTGGGCTCAAGCCATTTGCCCACCTCAGCCTCCCTACGTGCTGGGATTACAGCCATGTGCCACCTCGCCTGGCCCAGGGGTGAATTTCATGGTATATAAATTTTAGCTCTCAGTCAAGGTCAGTGTTTTGGTTTTTATTTTTTGTTTTGTTACATTTAAAACAATAGAAAGCAATCATGCGTTCAGTCTGATAGCCCGGGTTCTCCAGCAGCCAGTGTGTGGTCTCACCTTCCTTCTTCCCATATTTGTAAATTCCTCCTTCAACAGCGAGAATCAGGCTTCCACCCATTTCCACAGTGTGTTTCCTTGCTCAGTCCTGGAATGCACAACAGGGAGCTTCAGTGTTGCTAACTGTACGCTGTGAAAACACACTCACCCTCCGCAGTTCAGTACTGGGAATGCACCCGCCTCCTGTAGTTCAGTACCGGGGACTCACCCTCCGCACTGCAGTACTGGGAACGCACCCGCCTCCTGTAGTTCAGTACTGGGGACTCGCCCTCTGCAGTTCGTACTGGGGGTTCTCCGTGTCTTTCACCTGACACAGTCACAATCACGTGACTAAGGCTGACCTGACTTACTACAATGACTTCAAGGCGCCTCCCATCCCCTGCCCTGTGTGGGCATGATTCATTTGAAATGCAGATATATTTGTTGAATTAAGTTTTTATTCCATTTTGGTTTTCTCGCCCATCCTTGTTATCTCGGCTCACTGCAACCTCTGCCTCCCAGGTTCAAGCGATTCTCCTGCCTCAGCTTCCCGAGTAGCTGGGATTAGAGGCATGTGCCACCACCCCTGGCTGATTTTTGTATTTTTGGTAGAGACAGGATTTCTCCATGTTGGCCAGGCTGGTCTCAAACTCCTGACCTCATATGACCTGCCCCCCCTGGCATCCCAAAGTGCTGGGGTTACAGGCGTGAGCCACCGTGCCCAGCCCTTGTTGACTTTTGAACATGTGAAACACTCTGCTTCTGAAAGTCAAAAGCCATCTAAGGAGGTCACTCCCTGGAGAAGACCACACTGCACCGGCCTCCGCCTCCCTCCTCCACCCAACCTTGCTTTCTGGTTCATCTCTCCTGAGTTTCTTTTTGCTTGAATGTATATGTTCTTACTTCCCCTTCATTCTTACACAAAAGCGCATTTGATGTTTGCATTTTGTGTTCCCCTAAACGTATTTCCTGGCAACCCCCCGTGTCAGCTCAGGAGACCTCCCTCATGCTTTTATACCGCGGCGTCGCTCTGCACTGGGCAGTTAGACCACTCACACCCTGCCCGTGCTCTGTGGAGACACTCGGACCACGCCCGAGTCATGACTAACATTTTGTCATTTTAAACAATGCCCCCACAAACAAACTCGCGCGGACGCGTTAGGATGCTTTTGGAGCAGCCCCTTTGGGATAAATTTCTAGAAGTGGGATCTCAGGCTCGGAAGGTAGAGTCGTAGGTAATTTTGTTACGCGCTGCCACCTTCCCTTGGAAAAGCGTTGTGCGTTATATGGGAATTCTTGTTTTCCCACAGCATTCCCAACAGAATGTGTCGTCATACTTTTTAATTTGTGTCTATCTGACAGGTGAAAAATGAGACCGCAGTGTAATTTAATTTGCATTCTCTAATTCGGAGTGAAGTTGGCATATTTCCATGTGTTTCATATGTTCAAGGACCATTTTAAAGTGTTTAATACGTTTTTGTGTGATTTTTTCTGCTCGTATTGTAACCATTTTTCTTTTCTTTTTTTTCTTTTTTTCTTTTTTTCAGTTGAGAGCAGAATTTTAATAGGCAAAAGAAAGAGAAGCCCTCACTGCTGCAGAGAGGAATCCTGGAGAAATGGGTTGCCCTCAGTTGTCTTTTTCTTTTTTTGAGATAGTCTCTCACTGTCAACCAGGCTGGAGTTCAGTGGCGCATTCGTACCTCACTGCGGCCTCAACCTCCCAGGCTCAATCAATCCTCCCACCTCAGCCTCCCGAGGAGCTGGGACTGTAGGTATTTAACTATTTTTCTGTTGAGATTTGGTCTTCCCCACCCCCCACCACAGATTTTTTAAATTAGAGGGCACTTTTCCAAACAAATTATTCTTAAGGTCCTGCTATCTCTGAATATTATTTTTATAGAACAAGCATAACTATAATTGGATCAATCTAACCTTTCAAATCCTCAACTTAGTCCTCTGTTAATGAGAGGATTAAATCCATGAGTTAAATGATCTCTAAGAATCAGTGTGTCTCCAACTTCAGTGAACAAACAGCAGATCACCCAGGGATCACGGTGGGACGCAGACTCTGATTCCACAGTTGTGGACTTGGTGGCGGTGGGTGCTGGCTCAGTCCATCTGGGCTGCTGTGCAGAGTGCCACAGACAGAGCGGCTTGTGAACAACAGACGCTCTCACCCTCTGGAGACTGAAAGTCCAAGATCAAGGTGGCAGAAAATGCCGTGTCTGAAGAGGCACCGTTTCATTGTTCACAGCGTCTTCTCGCTGTGTCCTCATGTGGCAGAAAGGCTGAGGGAGCTCTCCAGGGGCCTCCTTCATGAGGGCACTCATGCCATCATGGGACTCCGCTCTCACGACCTCATCACCTCCCAAAGACCATCACTTTGGGGGTTAGGATTTAACATACGCACTTTAGGGGGACACACACAGTCAGTCCACAGCAGCTGCATCCAATATGTTGCATTCCTAATTAGCTCACAGGCAATGCTGATGATACTGGTCCAGGAACCATACTTCGAGTAGCAACAAACCAAATAGCCACAGAGAGGAATTGATAGATGTAGCATTAAGGAAGAAAGATTCCTTCCAGTGCCAAGGAAACTCATGACAGTACCTACAATACAGTGTCATCCTGGAGGGACCAAGAGACCCTGGATAGTTGGCCCAGGACAGAGTGCTGCTGGGGGTTTGGAGGGTGGCAGTTAAAAGCCAAGATCTGTTTACCGGCTAAAATATATATTCTTTATTAAGAATACATTTATTATATATATATAATTTATTCTCTATTATGTAGGAGCCTGTGCCTGGAATGTGTAACCTCTGTGCTGCGGAAAGCCTAGAGGTCAGATAGGTGAGGGAGGCCACGGGCTTCTAAGTCCTTCTTCCCCTCCGAATCTTAGTAACGGAGTGACAGAAGGAAAGTTACTCATGAGTCCTTGCGTGTGAGATGAATTTGTGGACCTGTCTGCTTGGTCAATAATTAATGGATTGCATTTAACAGAAGGTCCTTTCTCTCCCCTCCACTTACAGCTGGCAGAGCCTTTATTATTATTATCATCCGTGGACCGATGCGAGATGAATGTGCAAGGCTGTAATGAGGGTGAACTCCTGGGTTAGCACACGCTTAACTGAAGCAAGGTCATGGGCTTGCTCTGTAAAGTCAAGGCCACTTTTCCCGTATGGCAGTAAACTGTCTCCAGACATGGGTGACCTGTGAGTATATGGAAGGTCATTGCTCATATATTCATATTTAAAATATAGAAATATTTGCACTCTTGATTTTTATCATAAATTGATAATTTGCTTACCTTTGATCTATCTCATCAAAAGAAATACCATTCTTACCATTAATTGTCACAAAATATGTACAGGATGAAAAGAATGAATGTTCTTTTCATCCTCTACATGCCCGGATAATTTTTGTATTTTTAGTAGAGACAGGGTTTCACCAGGTTGGCCAGACTGGTCTCAAACTCCTGACCTCAGACGATCTGTCTGCCTTGGCCTCCCATAGTGCTGGGATTACAGGAGTGAGCCACTGCGCCTGGCCAATTATCTCCATTTTTTCACAGGAGAGAACAGAATTGGAGCAACGCACCAGATGCACACAACCAGCAAACGTAGAGCTGGAATCCAAAGTCGATGCATGTGAACGTCCCAGCTCAGAGAGAGGTGGTGAGCAGGAGAGGACTGGGTGCAAATGGTTCCCACACACACCTTCGTCTTCATCATTTAGTTCTCCAGGGTGTCACACTGACAACGCCACTTGACCTCCTCAGCAATTCTGTGGCATTTGTGCACCAGGAACTTTATCCCCATTTTGCCAGCAAGGAAACTCAGGCTTGGAGCGGGTAAATCCTTACTGAACAGAGCTCCAGGCCTCAGACTTTTGCTGGCATTGTCCTCCTTCGCAGTTTACTTTAGGGCCTGTCATTTACTGGGGTAAAACACAAAAATTCCTTGTCCCCGAAAGACTGCAATTAAAGTGCCATTAGCACAGTAATGTACCAACCAATCGTTCCTCGGGCACAAGGGGGCATGTCTACCGCTATTCAGTCTCAGTGGGTAAACTGGAGAGTCCTCCCACAGCGAGCAGATTGCGAGGGGGGTGTGTATGTGGGAGGACTCACGGGTTGGGGAGGCAGCAGTGGCGTTCTGTCCGAGCCTGTGTGTGTTGCTATAAAAGAATACTTGAGGCTGGGTAACTTATGAAGAAAAGAGGTTTATTTGGCTCAAGGTTCTGCAGGCTGTACAAGAAGTATGACGCCAGCATTTGCTTCCGGTGAGTCCCTCAGGGGGTGTCCACTCGTGGCAGAAGGGGAAGGGGAGCTGGCATCAGATGGCAAGAGAGGAAGGAAGAGAGGAGTGTTGGAGGTGCCAGGCTCATTTCAACATCAGCTCTGGCAAAAACTAACAAGCAAGAACTCACTCCTTCCCAAGGGGACAAGAGGATGGCACCAAGAGGCACATGACCCCAGGACTCGAGACAGGCTCCACCACCACCACCGGGAGTCAGATTTCAACATGAGATTTGGAGGGACCAGGTATCCAATCGATCCATCCATTCCAAGCATCCGTTTGACACCGAGAATGCACTATTTCAGAACCTGTATCCATTCAACAAAAGTATTTTCAATTATGATCATGTAATAGGAATAATCGTCATTTTCCTAATTATTCTTTGGGTTTAAAACCAAAAATTGGCGAGGCACGGTGGCTCACCCCTGCACTCCCAGCACTTTGGTGGGCCTCAGGTAGATCACCTGAGCTCAGGAATTAGAGACCAGCCTGGCCAACATGGCGAAAGCCCCCTTTACTAAAAATACAACAATTAGCTGGGCGTGGTGGCGGGTGCTTGTAATCCCAGCTACTGGGGAGACTGAGGCAGGAGAATCGCTAAAACACGGGAGGTGGAGGTTGCAGTGAGTGGAGATCGTGCCACAGCATGCCAGTCTGGGTGATGAGAGTGAAACTCCATCTCAAAAACAAAACAAAACAAAACAACCAACAATTATACTTTAAAAAAGCAATAAATTTCTTTCCTTTTTTTTCTTTTTTCTTTCTTTTTTTTTTTTTTTTGAGACAAGGTCTCACTCTGTTGCCCGGGCTGGAGTACAGTAGTGCAATCACGGCTCACCGCAGCCTTAGCCTCCCAGGCTTAAGCAATCCTCCCACCTCAGCCTCCCAAGAAGTTAGGACCACAGGCATGCTTGGCTATCGTTTTAAATTTTTTTGTAGAGACAGGGTCTCATATGTTGCCCAGGCTGGTCTCAAACTCCTGGCCCTGAGTAATCCTCCTCTGTTGACCTCCCAAAGCGTGAGCCAACGTACCTGGCCAAAAAAATAAATTTCAATTTTATTTATTTATTTATTTATTTAATTTTTTTTGAGACAGTCTTACTCTGTTGCCCAGGCTGGAGTGCAGTGGCACGATCTCAGCTCCCTGGGTTCTAGCATTTCTTCTGCCTCAGCCTCCTGAGTAGCTGGGACTACAGCCCCGCACACACCACCACACCCGGCTAATTTTTGTATTTTTAGTAGAGACGGGTTTTCACCATATTGGCCAGGCTGGTCTCGAACTCCTGACCTCGTGATCCATCTGCCTCAGCCTCCCAAAGTGGTGGGATTACAGGCGTGAGCCACTGCTCCCAGCTAAATTTCAGTTTTAAAGACATTATTTATTCGAATTCAGTAAAATACGTAATATGTGAGCTAAAATCCGCACTATAACAGAAATATTTCACCTTGCAGTTCCCACTGCCCTGTTTCACTGATTCAAATTTTAAGCACAGGTGATCACATAGAATGAAATGAAGTAAAGCAAGTGCTCCTTGTTTGTCTTTATAGTCACAGTGCTACCACGGTGTACTTGAAACCTGCTATTTAAATGCAGGAGGTTGCGGTGCCCAGGAGTTGGATCAAACTGTGCCTGAAGCTAGCACTCTGCTTCTGAACCCAATCAACCTCTTGTGGCTGAACGAAGATATGTTGGAACCAAGTGCATAGCTGGGAGCCCTTGGGATTAATTCCCATGTAAGACACGTTCATTAAAAGATTAGGCATAAAAATGGAATTATACACATATAATTACAGGAGAGTTTTTTTCTGGGAAGAGCATCACTGACAGTGTTTAGAATTCCCAGTGCTCAGTTATAACAACAGAGCACTCTGACTTTCAGTCGGCTTGATCACTTTTTTTTTTTTTTTGAGATGGAGTTATACTCTTGTTGCCTAGGCTGGAGTGCAGTGGCGCGATCTTGGCTCACTGCAACCTCCGCCTCCCAGGTTCCAGAGATTCTCCTGCCTCAGACTCCCGTGTAGCTGGGATTATAGGCACACGCCACCACACCCGGCTAATTTTGTATTTTTAGTAGACACGGAGTTTCACATGTTGGTCAGGCTGTCCTCGAACTCCCGACCTCAGGTGAGGCTTGGTCACTCTTTTTAGGTTCTCTATGGCTAAGGTGACCCCCACATTGCCTGCACCATAGTGAAGTTCTCCTTCCCCAACCTTAGGTGGCATGGGTCATGGCAGGAGGTGAAGGTGTGGGGATTGTTGAATAATGGATGGAATGCGATTATGGGTGGAGTTGCATCAGGAAATGGAGGCTTAGCACAGTGGCTCCCGCCTGTAATCCCAGCCCTTTGAGAGGCCAGTACAGTAGGATTGCTTGAGGCCAGGAGTTTGAGTCCAGCCTGAGCAATATAGTGAAACTTTGTCTCTACAAATAGTTTTTTTTCCAGAGACAGGGTCTCGTTCTGTTGTCTAGACTGGAGTGCAGTCGTGTGATCATAGCTCCCTGTAACCTCAAAACTTTTTTTTTTTTTGAGATGGAGTTTCACTATTTTTGCCCAGGCTGGAGTGCAATGGTGCCATCTTGGCTCACTGCAAGTTCCACCTCCTGGGTTTAAGTGATTCTCCTGCCTCAGCCTCCCAAGTAACTGGAATTGCAGGCGCCTGCCACCACGCCTGGCTAATTTTTTGTATTTTTAGTAGAGACGCGGTTTCACCATGTTGGCCAGGATGGTCTTGATCTCTTGACCTCATGATCCGCCTGCCTCAGCCTCCCAAAGTGCTGGGATTACAGGCATGAGTCACCGCGCCCGGCCTCAAAACATTTTTTTTTTTTTAAATTATACAGGAGTCGCACACCTGTAGTACCGGTTATTTTGGAGGTAGAGGTGGAAAGATGACTTGAGCCCAGGAGCTTGAGGCTGCAGTGTGTTATGATTGCACCAGTGCACTCCAGCCTCGGCAACAGAGCAAGACCCTGTCACAACAACAAAAAATTAGGAAACGGACGTTTATGGCAAACTACTTCTGCCCCGAGGTTTCCTGTGGGTTCTGCATGATTGGCCCCCAGGGTGTGGGCAGCTAAGGTTCCAAACTGTACTGTTTCATCCTAGCACAGCACAGCTTGCAGGGGATAAGGCGGAATCTCAGCAGCACATCCGAGTAAGTGCCCAGCTATCAGGGGCCAGACCCACGGAGAAGAAGCCGTGCTCTGGGAGCCCCTCCTCCTTCACTAGAGGCAGCGAAACAAAGCACTAGACCCTGCTGGGACCTTGCTGCTCCCAGAGTCCTTGTGGGTGCTAGTTACAGCCTCAGACTAAGAGCCAGAAGATCTGCCATTGAAGTTTCAGTTCCAAAACTAATGCGATGACGTTGGGTAAGCCATAAAACCTCAAGGCTCAGTTTCTTCATCTGTTAAATAAAATCGGCATCTGCCCTGCTGGCCTCACAGGGTTGTTGTAAGAAGGAGATGGAATAACAGAAATGAAGGAGGGAGGCCAGCTGCCACAGGGCAGGGACCATCACGCACCGTGGCCTCCAACCGGATGGTGCGTCAGAGTCAGCGGGGGCTGCCCAAACACAAACCGCTGGGCTCCACCCCCAGGGATCCCCATGCTGAGGTCCGGGGTGAGGCCCAGAATTTCCATGTCTAACGAGTGCCCAGGTGGTGCTTTTGCTGCTGGTCCAAGGACCACACTTGGAAAACCATGACTTAGGTTTAGGAGGATGGGCTTTGGAGGCAGGTTTGAGTCCTGGCTGTACCACTTCCTGTCTACATGTCTGAGGGCAAGTGACTTAATCTTTACATTTCAGCTTTCTCAGCTACAGACAATATAATATTGGGAGTGCAAATTAGTTCAACCATTGCGGAAAGCAGCATAGTGATTCTGCAAATAACTTAAAATAGAACTTCCATTCAACCCAGCAATCCCATGGCTGGGTATATACCCAGAGGAATCTAAATCGTTCTGCCATAAAGACACATGCAGGTGTATGTTCACTACAACACTTCATGATAGCAAAAACATGGAATCAACATAAACGCCCATCCACAGTAGACTTGATAAAGCAAATGTAGTACATATACATCGTGGAATACCATGAAGCCGTAAAAAGGAACGAGATCATGTCCTTTGCAGCACCATGGATACAGCTGGAGGCAAACTAAGGCAGAAACAGAAAACCAAACACCACGTGTTCTCACTTACACATGGGAGCTCCACAGTGAGAACACGGGTATAACAGGAGGGGAACGGTGGGCACTGGGGCCTACCTGAGGGTGGAGGATGGGAGGAGGGAGAGGATCCGAAAAAATACCTATCGGGTACTAGGCTTATTCCTGGGTGATGAAATTATCTGTACACCAATCCCCCATGACACGAGTTTACTCATAAAACAAACCTGCACATGGACCCTCAAACCTAAAATAAAAGTTAACAAAAAACTTTCCTTCTTCAGGAAGTGGGGCAGTCCTTCGTGTCACAAGCAATGCCAATAAAGAACAGGAACGCCACCTTTTTCAACTCCTGGGAGATGAATCCAACGCCTGAGCCTGCATTGCACACACTCTTGCCCACATCGGCTCTCATCCCCACGCTCCTCGTTCCCGTCACCGGCCTATGCTGTAAACACCCTAGCAGTCACAAGCAGTCACTTCTCTGTCTTACGGGTCTGTTATTTCATTCTCTGTCCTGCAACCGAAGCTCTGCGTTGTCTTACCCAGTTTAGAACAGCTCCATTCAATGATGAGAGTCACACAAGCCTTTTAAACTTTTCTGGTGGTCACATTTGAAAAGTAAGACAGCAGCAAATAATTTTATTATTATTATTATTACTACTACTATTATTATTATTGAGATGGAGTCTCACTCTGTCACCCAGGCCGGAGTGCAGTGGCATAATCTCAACTCACTGTAACCTCCGCCTCCCAGGTTCAAGCGATTCTCCTGCCTCAGCCTCCCAAGTAGTTGGGATTACAGGCATCCACCACCACACCTGGCTGATTTTTGTATTTTTAGTAGAAATGGGGTTTCACCATGTTGGCCAGGCTCGTCTCAAACTCCTGACCTCAGGTGATTCACCTGCCTCAGCCTCCCAAAGTGCTGGGGTTACAGGCGTAAGCCACTGCACCCGGCCACTAATTTTAAATGTATTTCTTTAACCCAGTGTATTCAAAATATTATCTGTTCAACCTGTGATCAATATACAAAATTAACAATGTGTTTTAATTGTTTTTTTGGCAGTAATGAATGCCATGTTGGCTTTTATTATTATTTTTTTCTGATTTTACTTTTAAGTTCCAGGATACAAGTGCAGGAAATGTAGGTGTTATATAGATAAATGTGTGTCATGGTGGTTTGCTGCACTCATCAACCTGTTATCTAGGTTTTAAGCCCTGCATACATTAGCTATTTGTCCTAATGCTCTGCCTCCCCTCGACCCCCACCCCTCTTAAAATTCTTTTTATTTTTCACACTGAGTCTTCAAAGTCCAGTGTGTATCATACAGCACATCTCAATAGCCACATGCAGGCAGGGTGCGGTGGCTCATGCCTGTAATCCTAACACTTTGGGAGGCTGAGGTGGGCATTGGACGATGCAGGTCTAGACAAGTGCCTGGTATATGGTGGACACAATTCTTGAATGGACTCTGAGAAAGAAGCAGAAATGGTTTTGTTATTCCTAATTTACAGAGTATAATAGATAATGGTAATAGCGACTTTTATTTGAGTTTATGTCATGTGTCAGGAATAGGCTATGCATACATTTATTATTTCATCTAAAATCTCATCCTCAAAACAAAAGCCTTTTGCAGTGGGAATTATCGCTCCCATTGTTTTTTTCAATAGAGAAAATTAAGTTTCGAAGGAGCTAAGTGACCGAGACCACATATACACTCATCTTCTGATTTCTGATCCTGTGTTTGTTCAGGATAAGAAATATCCTGTATTTCTTTGAGCCAGAGATTAAGATAAAAAAGATTTTCAGGAGTAACCAGACAATGAAAAGTCAAAATAAATCGTTTTGGCAACCAGGCACAGTGGCTCATGCCTGTAATCCCAACACTTTGGGAGACCAAGGTGGGCAGATCACTTGAGGTCAGGAGTTCAAGACCAGCCTGGCCAACATGGTGAAACCTTGTCTCTAAAAATTCAAAAATTAGCTGGGCATGGTGGTGCGTGCCTGTAATTCCAGCTACTCGGGAGGCTGAGGCAGGAGAATTGCTTGAACCCAGGAGGCAGAGGTTGCAGTGAGCCAAGATCATACCACTGCACTCTAGCCTGGGTGTTGGAGTAAGACCCTGAAAAAAGAGAAAAGAAAACAAAGAAGAAAAGGAAAGAAAGAAAAGAAAGAAGGGAAAGAGAAAGGAAGGAAGGAAGGAAGGGAAGAGAAAGAAAGAAAGAAAAAGGAAGGAAGAGAAAGAAGAGAGGAAGAAAAAAGAAGGAAAGAGAGAGGAAGGAGGGAAGGAAGGAAGGGAAGGGGAAGGGGAAGGAAGAGAGAGGGTTTTGGCACTATGGAAAGTCATGTGGATGATCCTGCAAACATCCTCAGCTAATTCCAACCTAGGACTTCTCAGGGAAGATGAGTCCTTGTGACACAGGACCAGCTGGTATGCACAGAAGAGCAAGCCCTCGGTAGGTCAATCCCCAGATATGCTGGTGAGGTGGGGGCAGCTATCGGGTCATCCTGAGAGCCTTCCCAGGCATCTCTGGGCTTCCTCAGATACCTTCACAAGGGTAGGATGATCAGTCATCAATGGACTTTAGGGACAGCTGTGTGCGTCTTTTTATTTTGAAGTAAGTATCCGTCTTGAAGTGCAATAGGTAGGAATAAGGAATGAAAGCTATGGCCAATTTAAATTAAAATTAGGAAAGCTGAAATGTTTAAAATTGATGTTCTTTGGACGGGCGCAGTGGCTAATGCCTGTAATCCTAGCACTTTTTAGGAGGCCGAGGCAGGCGGATCACTTGAGGTCAGGAGTTCAAAACCAGCCTGGCCAACATGGTGTAACTGCATCTCTGCTAAAAATACATAAAAGTCAGCCAGGTGTGGTGGCAGGCGCCTGTAATCCCAGCTACTTGGGAGGCTGAGGCAGCAGAATTGCTTGAACCCGGGAGGTGGAGGTTGCAGTGAGCCCTGATCATGCATCATGCCACTGCACTCCAGCCTGGGCGGCACAGGGAGACTCCGTCCAAAAAAAAAAAAAAACAGATGTTCTTTGATTTCACAGAGGAACACAAAAACTGACCACGCCAATCTGCGCGTCGCTTTTGCCTGGGCCGTTCCTTCTTCCTAGAATGTCCTGCTTCTTTCTAATTCATGTGAATGAACTTTTAAAAAAATTATTATCCTTCAAAACTGTATTTGCTTAGGCGTTCTGATGTGAGGCCCTTCTGACCCTCCAAGTGCAGTTGCTTCTCTGCTCTGTGTCTCTCTCTCCTCCAACAGCTTGTTCTGCCTGCGCACTATTTGCTGATGTGTTATCTGCAGGGATTCTCGACTTTCTCACCTTCACCCCCAGGGCCTGACAAAACACATGGCAGGTGTGCAAAAGGCTTGTTAGAAGACCTTAAGAAAATTAAAGTGGTTTAAAAATAATTGGAAAAACAATGTTTGCCAATGGAGACTTTTTTTTTTGAGACGGAATCTCACTCTGTCGCCCAGATGCAACCTCCACCTCTCGAGTTCAAGCGATTCTCCTGCTTCAGCCTCCTGAGTAGCTACAGGCGCAGGCGACCACGCCCGGCTAACTTCAGTATTTTTAGTAGAGCTGAGGGTTTCATCATATTGGTCTGGATGGTCTCGATTTCCTGACCTGGTGATCCACCCGCCTTGGCCTCCCAAAGTGCTGAGATTACAGGCGTGAGCCACTGCGCCCCGCCAACCCATGGAGACTTTTAAAATAACTTGATTTGCTTACAGAGCAAAAGGTCAAATAGGGAGCAGAATTCTAAAAGCTGTGTTCTCAACTCAGTTTTCTTCTGGGTCGTGGTGCTTGAGGCACCGGACATGCCCTGGTTAAACACCCACGTGCAGTGGAGCACGGAGGGGACGCGACCCTTCGGGAGTGTGCGCCCGAGGGCAAGGCGAGGAATGCGGATTCCACGGCCTCCCCTCTCGCCCTCCTTTGTGCTTATTCTAATTCATGAATCCTAACATCTTTCTTCCCACTAAAAAATGTGCATTCATTTGGCCACAGCCCTGACTGCAGATCCGCATCCCGGGAGCTCTCGAGGAGCCGCGGTTACCGCACGTGGGCGCCGGGCGCCAGGGGGTTCAAGGGCTTCCCGCCGTGACCCGAGCGCGCCGGGGCTTGGCCCCCGAACGGCGACCTGGGGGCGGGGAGAGAAGGGGCCCCACACGGACCATCTCGACCTTCCTCTGCGGGGCTCAGGGCTTCAGCCGGGTCAGGTGCGCCTAAGGCCCCGCTCCCATAGGCCCCGCCCCACCCCAGACCTCGCCCCGCTTCTTCAAGTACCGACAGGAAGTTGACGCGTTTGGGCTCGCCGGGGACCGGGCTCCAGGCTCCGCCCGGCGACCCCTCCCCTCCTTAGGCCCCGGCTCTCATCAGGACTCCGCCCAGACGTGCGTCATCTTTCCGCGCCGCGGACTGAAGTGCGGTGGTGATCGCTGCCGGGTCGCGCCGCCGCTGGGCCGGGAGTGGAAATGCTTCCCGGTGCCGGGAGTGAGCGATGAGCTGGCTTGTGTTCGTGGCCCACAGAGTCGCCTTGGCCGCCGTGTCCTGCCGTTGCGGCTCTCGCGGGTTCGGGATGTTCTATGCCGTGAGGAGGGGCCGCAAGACCGGGGTCTTTCTGACCTGGTGAGTGGCCCGCCCGCCTAGGCGCCTCCCTGCCGGCGCTGGGGTCGAGGGGAGGCCGGAGCTCGGCTGACCCCGGCGGCGGGAACCTGGCGGTCCTAGTCTGTGTCGCGCGCGGTGGCTGTGGGTGGTCGGGGGACCGCCTCGTTTTCCTGCTCGGCCGGCGGGGTTCCAGGAGGCTCACGGCCGGGGACTGGACCGCGCCGAAGACTTGTTTGGAATATCAGAAACGTTACCTGCAGGTTAGGGGTGGCCTAACAAACCCTGTGTTTAATCCTTCATCTTTGTTGCAGTTAAAGTACAACAAAAAGTGACACGTCCTGAGAACTAACCCCCATTACCAGAATTTCGGTACCAGCTAAATTGGGACTGGAACTCAGTACCTAATCTAATCTTCCCTTTTTATTTTTTTATTTATTTTTTATTTATTTTTTTGAGACGGAGTCTCGCCATGTCACCCAGGCTGGAGTGCAGTGGCCGGATCTCAGCTCACTGCAAGCTCCGCCTCCCGGGTTCACGCCATTCTCCTGCCTCAGCCTCCCGAATAGCTGGGACTACAGGCGCCCGCCACCTCGCCTGGCTAGTTTTTTTTTTTTTTGTATTTTTAATAGAGACGGGGTTTCACCGTGCTAGCCAGGATGGTCTCGATCCCCTGACCTCGTGATCCGCCCGTCTCGGCCTCCCAAAGTGCTGGGATTACAGGCTTCAGCCACCGCGCCCGGCCATAATCTTCCCTTTTTAAAAAGGTAAATTCGAATAAGCCAGTATTTGCAGTTGGATCCTTGTAACAACCCTTGGAGGTGAGAGGGGTTATTCTCACTTGCAGGTGTAGTTCCTGTGGTCAGGAAGTTCCCAGGGCGCGTAACTGACAGAGAAAGGCCTTGAGCCCAGGTGTTCTGCCTCTGCCACCAGAACTCTTCCCACTACAGGATATCAAAGTTGGTTACCTGTGTTCTAGGGCAGCTATAGTATTGAGGAAGAAGCATCTCAGAAGTTGACCTTTTTGTTGTAATGAAATGGTTAATATTTTTTTCAAAGACCCCAGTATTTTGTTACGCTTTGAGTTTGACGAAAGCCTTACGGTGCTGGTGTGCTGGCTGGCATACAGTAGAACCCAGGTGTAGAGTCTGATGTGCAGGATGAAACTATAAGGCATGATTCTGCCCTTTTCACACTAAAATTGGTCCTCCATATCCAGTTTGCATCCTCGGTTTCAGCTAACCATAGATCAAAAATATTTGGAAAAAATAAAAATAGAATACAGTTTTAAAATACCCATAAAAAGACAGTACAACAACTATATACATTGTATTAGGTATTATAAACTGGAGATTATTTAACGCATACAAGAAGATGTGTGTAGGTTATATGCAAATACACCATTTTATGTAAAGGACTTAAACATCCTCTGATGTTGGTATCTGTGATGGGGGTGGAGGACCTCCTGGAATCCATCTCCCTCAGATACCAAGGGACAACTGTATTTCCAACCTTAAGAATCTTAACAAAAAAGGGGATAAGTTAGGGAAGGAGGAAATAACATTGCACATCTTTTCCAGGAATGAGTGCAAAGCACAGGTGGACCGGTTTCCTGCTGCCAGATTTAAGAAGTTTGCCACAGAGGATGAGGCCTGGACCTTTGTCAGGAAATCTGCAAGCCCGGATGTTTCAGAAGGTAGTCACCTCTCATGTCAGTCTGACATTTTAACCTATTCAAAGGCTTTCATATGCCGGATGGCATTTGATCTATATAGCTACCCTCTAGGCATGTAGAGAACCTCGAGTGATCATTTTCATTTTACACATTAGGGAACTGCTGAAAGCAGTTACAAATAGTGGTTCGTATTACTTACAGTATTAGGGATAAGCCAGGACTCAGTTCTCCTGTTCCATTCAGCCTTTTATGCCATAATTCCTTGTCTTTTAAAAAAAAATACTTGTCCAGCCTGGCCAACATGATGAAATTCCATTTCTACTAAAATGAGAAAATTAGCCGGGCGTGGTGGCGTGCACCTGTAATCCCAGCTACTTCGGAGGCTGAGGCGGGAGAATTGCTTGAGCCCAGCAGGTGGAGGCTGCAGTGAGCCCAGATTGCGCCACTGCACTCTAGTCTGGGTGACAGGGCGAGACTTGTCAAAAAAAAAAAAAAAAAAAAACTTGCAGTTATTGGACTGAATGGGTACAGTTTGTAGGAATGAGTGTGGTCCTTTCATGGCATGCACCTTTGTGGTGTTTCCTTTCTATTGAGGACAGAGTCACACAATCTGAATTTTTTTGGTTTTTTCCTTCCCTGAGACAGAGTCTCACTCTGTTGCCCAGGCTGGAGTGCAGTGTCGCAATCTGGGCTCACTGCAATCTCTGCCTCCTGGGTTCAAGCAATTCTCCTGCTTCAGCTTCCCGAGTAGCTGGGATTACAGGTGCGTGCCACCACACCTGGCTAATTTTTGTATTTTTTTTTTAGTAGAGATGGGATTTCACCGTATCAGCCAACCTGGTCTTGAACTCCTGACCTCAAGTGATTCACCTGCCTTGGCCTCCCAAAGTGTTAGGATTCCAGGCATGAGCCACCATGCCTGGCCAGTTTCTTCCAATTTTATGTGTTATATAAAGTATGGTTATTCAAAGTTTAAAGCCCAATATAAGATTAATGCCCAATATAATTTGAAGTTTAAAGCCCATTATGCAGACTCAGATGAGTGGGTGACAACTTTAGAGCACAAGATTTTAAAAGTATTTCTGGATCTACACTGAGGAAGTGCTCTTACATGAATGTTACTTACAAACTTTTTACTACAGCAAATTAAAACTGAGCAGAGCATAATTTTAATTACCTTATCTTGAACAGCCTCTCTAGAGGCCACTGAGATGCCTGAACACTGAACAACTGCTCCTTTGAATCATCATAACAATCCTGGACAAAGCACAATTCAGAGAGAGGAAGGTTATGTCCAGAAGGGAGCCCCGAAAGAGTTAGTTTCCAAAGCAGGGGCGACCCTCACTCAGTGCATCTGCTTCACCCACTCGCTCTTCAATAGCTTTTAAAGGAGGTTCTGTTTGTTTGAGAATGAGGACGCATGGAAAAGGCTCATCGATGTGACAGTTCTTACTGCTTCCTGCATGACAGCCCATAAGCTGAGAGACAAGATGTTGGGGCAAGGAAGGCAACTTTTTTCCGAGAGCCACCAAGCCAAGAAGATGGTGGACTAATGTCCTGAAGAACCATCTTAAGTTAATAGAACTGGAGACTTATGTTAAGGGAAGGGGAAAAAAAGGCGGAGGTGAGATCAGGAGGTGACGGATGAGCATAGACATCTGGATGGCAGCGAGGGTCCAAGGGATTGTGAAACTTCTCTGTCCTTGGTCAGGCCATGATGCTCCTATAAGTCTTCAACATCACATTGTTACATGTGTGTACTCCCTCTTTATCTCCTTGGGGGTTAGTTTTGGGAAAGGACCACTGTCATACTTGCTTTAAATTATAAATTCTTCCCATAGTTCTCTCAGCCTGTACGATCCCACCACGGGGATGTTAGGGGAGAGTGGAGGCAGTAATGCTGAGCCGCATTCTCACTGTTACAGCTGTTCATTTTTCTACCAGATGGAAAACTCAGTTTGAGACAGAAGGCAGGTTTGAAAATATGGCTCTTTCCTTCTTTGCTGGGTTCCTGATACTTCCTTTTCATAATTTTCCTTTTCACGAATTTTTTGTTTTTAACCAATCAGTAATTTATTTGTATCTCAGTTCTTCCATGTTTCTGTTTTTATTAAGTACTCTAAATCCTAAAGCAAGCTAGTTCTTTGTGAATCTGCTTCTTAAAACTTTAGCGATCACCTAGTCAGTGACTTAGGACTATAAATTGAGATTTAGTGCCTTTAATGATTCAGATCTGTATCAAAGAAAAAGCATTAGCCCCTTTGACAGTTTTTTGTTTAACAGTACTTTTATCCTTATTTTAGAATTATTGAGCTATTTGCTGGTTTTTATGGTTTATATAAGCTGATTTAAGGTTAATTTACTTAAAAACTACAATTTTGTGAAGTAAAACTTAATTGACAAGTGTGGTTTTTTCCTCCTTCAGAGTCTTGTCTGTTCTGTAGAAAGTATCCATCTCTGTTACAGTAAGTAAAGCCAGTGTTTATATCAGTGTTAGGGTTCTACGAAATGACACTTTGACCTGGAGCGGAGTATTTGTGTTTACTTCAGTAGAGCACCTAGAGGCAGGTTTTGGAGGTGAGTGTGTGATAATGGAACCTGGCAGTGGAAACGCCGGCATTGCTGACGCCGGGCCGATCACAGTCAGGTGTTGCCGAGGCTCCCTGAGTGCTCCGAGAGGTGTGGGTTGAGGAGCTCCACTAGGCCGGAGATTTGTCTTGTTCCTTTCTCGTAGGTGTTCTTTTTGTGCCCCATTTCTTCATCCCTGGTTTAGGAGTTGAGAGCTGGAGGCGAATCCTGTAGTGTTGGCTTAGGGTTGTTAGTTTGCAGGTAGGTGGTTGCTCCTGCATCCTTATTTTCACACCATAAAATGATAGTGTGTGGGAAAAGTCATTTCAGATCATCTAGCCCAGGGCCTCATTTTACAGAAGCCCAGAGGGTTTAATTCAGTTGACGGAGTTCGCAGCTGATAAAAGGTATGGCACAAGTTGAAACTCTGGTGTTTTGAGTCCTGGCCTAATTTAGTGGTTCTGCTTCAGTTTCCATAGTATTACCCGGTGAGTGAGATGTGGGGCCTTCCCACATAACCCTGAGGTGGTATGAAGAATCTCTTTGGGACGGGGCGCGGTGACTCACGCCTGTAATCCCAGCATTTTGGGAGGCCAAGGCAGGTGGATCACAAGGTCAGGAGTTCAAGACCAGCGTGGCCAAGATGGTGAAACCCCATCTCTACTAAAAATACAAAAAAAAAATTAGCCAGGCGTGGTGGCGGGTGCCTGTAATCCCAGCTACTTGGGAGGCTGCGGCAGAGAACTGCTTGAACCAGGGAGGCGGAAGTTTCAGTGAGCTGAGATCGCGCCACTGTACTCCAGCCTGGGCACAGAGCAAGACTCCATCTCAAAAAAAAAAGAAAAATCTATTTGGGATTAACCTTGAGGCCACCCTGAAGAAAAACTTTGTTGCAAAAGAAGAACTGCGAGAGTACTGCCCCTGAAGAGACCCAGTTGCTTCCTTTTAGTTTCTGGTCTCTGTTTCCTTCTTTTTTTGAGATGGAGTCTCAGTCTGTTGCCCAGGCTGGGCTGGAGTGCTGTGGCATGATCTCGGCTCACTGCAACCTCTGCCTCCCAGGTTCATGCCATTCTCCTGCCTCAGCCCTCCAAGTAGCTGGGATTACAGGCATGCGCCACCATGCCCGGCTAATTTTTGTATTAGTAGAGACGAGATTTTACCGTGTTGACCAGGCTGGTCTTGAACTCCTGACCGCAAATGATCTGCCCGCCTCGGCCTCTCAGCCCTGTTTCCCTTTCTTAATATGTCCCATTATCTGTTTATTAAAGCTAGACTAACCTGTACCCTCTAAGCCCACCTAGAGGTTCTAAATTTAGTGTGCATGTAGTTGTATTTGAGGCGGGGAAGGGCTGAACCATGGACATGACTCATCTTTTCTTAGATTTATTTATTTTTAAGCAAAGGAGTCTCATTATGTTGGCCAGGTTGGACTCAAACTCCCGGGCTCAAGTGATACTCGTATATCAGCCTCCCAAGTAGCTGAAACTGTAGGCATGCACCACTGTGCCCAGCAACACCACTCATGTTATATACACAATTTTGGGCCATGTTTTTCCTGGAGAAAGAGCCCCTTTGATTTCGAACTGTCCGTGATCCCTAAAGGGTCAAGAACCCTTGGTATCATTATCTCCATCAAAACCACACTTTACTTTCTTTTTTTTTTTCTTTGAGACAGAATATCATGTCACTCTTGTTGTCCAGGCTGGAGTGCAATGGCGCGATCTTGGCTCACTGCAATGTCCGCCTCCCGGGTTCAGGCAATTCTCCTGCCTCAGCCTCCCAAGTAGCTGGGATTACAGGCATGCGCCACCACTCCTGCCTAATTTTGTATTTTTAGTAGAGATGGGGTTTCTCCATGTTGGTCAGGCTGGTCTCGAGCTCCCAGCCTCAGGTGATCTGCCCACCTTGGCCTCCCAAAGTGCTTGGATTATAGGTGTGAGCCACCGCACCCAACCAACCAGATTTTACGTTCAGCAGAAGCCTTGCTATTGTCTTCACGTTGTCTTTACCAAACTTATCTTGAAAAATTTAGAATTATTTCTCAGAGTATCAAAGTCTGAGATGGTGTGAATGGGGTCATTCCCTTGTAAGTCTGAGGTGGCGTGGAGGGGGGTTGGGGCGGCGTGGGGGGGGTTGCGGTGGCGTGGAGGGGGTCATTGCCTCGTTCAGCTCGTTGTAGGGCCACATACAGAGGGTGTTTTTAAGTCTGATTTAATGATACTAAATAACTTAAGACTGAATGTCTTCGTTCTCTAGCATTTCGTGTTATGTTCATTGTTTCCAGCTCATGAGTGGACTCTGTCTTTCAGGGCAGGAAAATCAACATGGACGAGAATTGCAGACAAAAGCCAGCAAGCGACTTCGTGAGCCACTGGTTGGAGATGGAGATGAAAGTGCAGAGCGGTATGCAAAGTTCATGAAGCCGAGCCTGGAGCCGGCGCCTCCAGTTAGCAGAGACACGTTTTCCTACATGGGTACATCTTCCTTTGGTTTTCAAATTTTAATATATAACCATGATGAGCATGTTATGTGTAAAAGGTGTTTCCCACTTAATGGGGAGAGTTTGAGCTGATGTTTATCATCAGCTCATTCTTATGTGTAAAGATTATTTAGAAATCACTAAGGACATTATTTTATGATTGATCAAGTGGTGCAGAATTAAACCTTTGGATGTTCTTAGGAAAACCCTTACATGTAAATGAACAACTGTAATCTTCTGAAATCTTAGTGCTCCCTGTGCATGCAGTACTTAACGTTATTAAGATAAAATGTGAAGACTCCAGCTTTTTCAAATAAGAAACACCCCGCATGCCGCTGCTTGTTGCAATTGATTAGCAGCAGCATTTTAACCTTTCCTACTCAATCTTTGGAAAACAGATTCTGTTTTATCCTGAGAAGCAAGGTGGTAGTGAACTTTTCTGCTACCTTTCACTCCAGGAATCAGTTGTATGTATTTAGTGACTCACAGAATAGAAGTCTCCTTTGTGTCTTTTACACATATGAGCAGAAAATAGAAATAAGTAGCATTAAAAAATATAAATCAGTATATTTTATAGGTTCTAATTTAATTCAAGGGAAACCAGTAGAAAATGTTTTGCCAAGCTGTATTATTTATAGATACGTTTTGCAGTTATGTAAAAAAAGATCAAACAAATATTCTTTATTTGGTGATTTACTGGTAGGAATTGAAGCAAAGATTTGTGGAGTCACGGGGAGATGAGCCGTTTCCAGGCACTGACCATTGCTGGAGGCTTGGTGGCCTGGAACATGGTGGGTGGCAGGTGCTGGCTCCTGAGACAGTTCCGTGGCTGGGCGGCAAGTTTGTCATCATGCTGATACAGTCAAGTCCCAGCTGAACTGAGGAGCCTTGCCCGACACCCACACTCCCCTTGGCTCTCAGCCCCGCTCCTGTGAGGAGCGCGTCCCCATCCCTGCCCCTTCGCCGCCACTGAGCTCAGTTTGCCATCCTTCGGACGCGTACTTCCACTTCCTGCGCATGTCACCTCTTTGCCCTCTCGCCCAGCTCTTTTAACACTTTGCGGCCTGACCTTTGCTCCCCCCACACTGCTGAAGTGTCCTGGTCACCAGTGGCCTGAAAGTGCCCCCATCAGTCCTTTTTTACCTTGTTCTTTACAGCATTGGTGTGTCAATCACACCCTCTATCAAGAGGGAAAGAAGCAAAGACAGGAACTTAACTAGCAGCAAATATACCAGGGAAGAAATTAGACCAGCGCTGCTCAGGAGACTGAGCCCTCCGGCAGGCAGGCAGGGGCACCGTCACGCTGAGGCACTGCTTGTCTCTGGCAGTGAAGGTGACCCTGCCGTGGAGACAGAGTCATTGGCCTTTGAACCCTCAGTGGGGGTGTGAACAGTAGTTCTTACTGCAGCAGGCTCTAGTTTTACAAAGTGCCTGCCTTCACCCTGAACTTGCCTGGCCTACAAGCTCAAAATGTAAGTGGATTCCAAGCATCAATGTTAGGTGCCCCCTTGTAAGGAATTGAGCCTGTTTTCCCGGAGAGAAAGCGTCTGCAGCACTGTCAAATACCCTCTCGAGTTAAACTGCTGACTCGACCTAGGAGATCTTTGAGGTGAATTTCAGTTTTTAGTAAAGTCAGCCCAGCAGTGTTTACTTCCCTTTTCCCACAGGAGACTTTGTTGTCGTCTACACTGATGGCTGCTGCTCCAGTAATGGGCGTAGAAGGCCTCGAGCGGGAATCGGCGTTTACTGGGGGCCGGGCCATCCTTTGTAAGTAAACAAAGCAAGCAGAGTTTTACTGAATCATGTTCCACAACTTGTGAAAAGATGAGGCGGGATCTGCATATTGTTTGATTATTGGGAAAACCTGCAGATAAATAGCTCTGGCAGCGGGTGGCAGAGGAGCAGCTTTGGTTCGTGTTGGGGCTAAGCGGCATTGCTTTTCGGAGTGTCAGGTACCTCAGCTTTACTTCCTTTGCTTTTTTTTTTTTTTTTTAAGACAGGGTCTCACTCTGTTGCCCAGGATGGAGCGCAGTGGCACAAACACAGCTCACTGCAGCCTCAACCTTCTGGGCTCAAGTAATCCTCCCACCTTGGCCTCTCAGAGTGTTGGGAGTACAGGCGTGAGCCACCACACCTGGCTCTGGCATTTCTTTCTTGCCGTGTGGAGGAGTCTTTTTTTTTGAGATAGAGTCTCACTGTCACCTAGGCTAGAGTGCAGTGGCGCGATCTTGGCTCACTACAAGCTCCGCTTCTCAGGTTCACGCCATTCTCCTGCCTCAGCCTCCCGAGTAGCTGGGACTACAGGCACCTGCCACCACACCCGGTGAATCTTTTGTATTTTTAGTAGAGACGGGGTTTCACCGTGTTAGCCAGGATGGTCTCGATCTTCTGACCTAGTGATCTGCCCGCCTCAGCCCCCCAAGAGGAGTGTTTTTTTTAGTAGAGATGAGGTCTCACTATGTAGCTCAGGCTGGGCTCAAATATCTGGGCTCACACGATCCTCCCACCTTGTCCTCCCAAAGCACCGAGATCACAGGTGTGAGCCACCACCCCGGCCCAAAAATTGCTCATTCTTGTAGGAAACTGGATCTCCTGGTGACCCCCATTTTAAATAACTTGTCTAAGGATTTTTTAGTTCCTTGATTTCATTTCCTCCTTTACTTCTTGGAGGTTTTTAGTAGCTTAGTCTTGCTGATAAGCTTTTACACCAAGTGACCTCACTTCCTCTTAACTCCGGAGTCACATGGCACACTGGGAGATGGTCTTGGGAGGCATGCACAAGGGGGCAGTCTCCGGACTTGGAAGTCGTCACATCAGCAGACTGTCTTCGAGGTGATGCTTTGTGTTTCAAAAGGCACACAGGGTGAAGTGAAGTGCGATTGTCCAAACACACGTAGCCCGTGGATGTGAATGAACTTGAACTGTAGTGGGTAGCCGTGTAGCCGTAAGATTCAGCGTAGAGAAGGGATTTCAGCCCTGCGAAATCACCATGCACCAATGCCGACCTGCATTCTCCAGTATTTACCTGTGCCCACGAACGCAGTGAGGCAGATTTGATGTAATTGTTCCATAATAATACCACTTTACATTTCTGTTGCACTGTACAGTTTACAAAGCTCTTTTACTTTCTTTCACGTTACCATTTCATTTTAGCTTGGAACCCTGGAAGAGGAGGCAAGCGTGGGTCCCACTGAGTATCCGTGGGCTTAGCACTTGCCCAGGATACATGCCAGTGCCTCTCAGGTCCAGAAATTCAGCTTCACGCCTGACTTCTGACTTCTGGTCCAGTGTTCCTTCTACGATACCATACCATGGTGTTTTTCAACAAAGTGTTAATATTGTGGGTTTGGTTTTTTTTTTCCCCTCATCGATTTCATGTTTTACCCTCATCACACTGGGCTGGGAGAGGATGGGGTTGTACCCCAGTGTATACAGTTGCTATTCTGTGGTCTTTCATACAGAATCAAGATCTAGGTTCTAATTGTCTGTAAGTTGAGGATTTGGATCAGAGTCAGAAGACATCAGCTGCTTCTGTTTCTGCTGGGGCTACTGGGAGTATGGCAGGAAACATACCTAGAGCTGACCACAGAGGGTTCGTGTTCTAGGGGTACCGTCTGGATACTGAGGATCCTCTGTGGAGATCGTGGCTGGGCTGGGAGATGCGCCTCAAAGCAAATGGGATGGCACAGACCTGGGGCTGGTTCTCAGAAGCTGGAAGGACAGACATTGTCTGTTTGTCTGTATCCAGAATCCTGTGTGTGGCCTCTTTGGAAGCACGGGGCCATGGAGGCTCCTGGGCCTCAGGTTGGCCTCGTGGGCAGTTCAGGAGGAATCCTGCAGACTTCCCGTCTGGGGACATTGTTACCAGCTCTTCTTTCTGTGCCTGTGTTTGAGATGCTGGGCACTTGCTTTAGACCAGCAATCTCCAACCTTTTTGGCACCAGGGGTCAGTTTTGTGGAAGACGATTTTTCCACAGGGCATGGGGCGGAAGGATGGTTTTGGGATGATTCAAGCATATTACGTTGATTGTGTACTTTATTATTATTACATTGTAATATATAATGAAAGAATTTTACAACTTGCCATAATATAGAATCACTAGGAGCCGTGAACTTGTTTCCCTGCAGTTAGACGGTCCCATCTGGGGTGATGGGACAGTGATAGATCATCAGGCAGTAGATTTTCATAAGGAGTGCGTAACCCAGATCCCTTGCGTGCACAGTTCAAGGTAGGGTTCATGCTCCTGTGCAAATCTAATGCCACTGCCAATCTGACAGGAGGCTGAGCTCAGGTGTTAACGTGAGTGATGGGGAGTGGCTGTAAACACTGATGAAGCTTTGCTGGCTTGCCCACCTCTCTCCTGCTGTGCAGTCTGGTTCTTAGGCCACAGACTGGTACCAGTACATGGCCTGGGGGTTGGGGACCCCTGCTTTAGACCATTTATTATTCTTCTGCCTCAACTCTTTGCATTTAAAAAATGCCCATTCTTTTTTGTTTGCTTGTTATTATTTATTAATGAGACAGGGTATCACTCTGTTGCCCAGGCTGGAGTGCAGTAGCATGATCATAGCTCACTGCAGCCTCAAACTCCCAGGCTCAAGTAATCCTTCTGCCTCAGCCTCCTGAGTGACTGGGACTATAGGTCCACACCACCATGCCCAGCTAATTTTTTTTAATTTTTTTGAGTAGAGATGAGGTCTCACTATGTTGTCCAGGCTGTTCTCAAATTTGTGGGCTCACACGCTCCTCCCACCTTGTCCTCCCAAAGTGCTGGGATTACAGGTGTGAGCCACCACGCCTGGCCCAAAAATTGCTCATTCTTTTAGGAAACACTGGATCTCCTGGTGACCCCAAATTTTAAATAACTTGTCTGAGGGTTTTTTCTGGTTCCTTGATTTCATTTTCCTGTTTTACTTCCTGGAGTCTGAAATCTCACTGTCCATTCTTCTTCCTGAGTTTTCTCCTGGGATTCTTTCTGCTGCAGCCATAGGGCCCAACTCAGGGTCCACAGATAACTAGCTCTTACTTCCTCTGCCCTAGTGGAACCAATGAGAGTCAGAACGTGCCCGAGTTGGAAACCTGTTTGCTCCTCTCTGCTTCTGGGAGTCTCTCTGTTAGTTTGATTTTTATGTGATACTTTTATATTTCAAATAAGAATATACACTAGTTTGTTATCCAGTAAGAAGAATCACTTTGAGAATTCACTTTATAATTTTATTTTCTTTTGTACTGTTTTGAAACAGAAATGTAGGCATTAGACTTCCTGGGCGACAGACAAACCAAAGAGCAGAAATTCATGTAAGTTATCAGATACATTTAAGCCTCTCATTTTTGAGCATTGAGTATGAACTTATAAACTAATTCTTTTTTTTTTTTTACTTATATGTACAAGATATTTGAAGAAGAGACTTTGGTTTAATAGCAATTTTGAAAAATAGGAATTTTGTAGAAAAATTCTAGAAACTTACTTCAGATAGATGTCTGCACAGGAGCATTGTATGTATAGTGTTTCATACAGAGAATACAGTCATCACAGTACAGAGGGCATGTGTCCATTTTGAAGTACTTTTGAACTTCAGTAATGTCAGAGTTGAACATTTTCTGTAGCATGACTATCGACTTGTCTTTTCAAGGCAGCCTGCAAAGCCATTGAACAAGCAAAGGCTCAAAGCATCAGTAAACTGGTTCTGTATACAGACAGCATGTTTACTATAAACGGTAAGCTTTCACATTTGATTTCTTCTGTTTTTCCAGGAACTGTGAAGGGAAATTGGTAGGAGGTGTTATAACAGGGCAGGACCCAAATGGGAACGTTGAGGGGGATGGATGACATTGGTGTGTCAGGTATCAAGCAAAGAGTGAGGATTTTGGAGTCTCCCTTCTGCTGCTCTGATGTTTTCCACATGCTTATTTCTTTGCCAGGCACTGAAGACGCAGTCAGAAGTGGAAGTGGCTCTGCTCTAGTGTTACTTCTAGTCTGTGTGTGTATAAGTCACTTAAGATGGCGTGTTGACTGCTTCTTTGGGAAATGCCCTGAATAGGAGCATGTAGGGGATGCTTATGAGACTGGGGAAGGCTCCTGGGAAAAATGACATCTTAAGCTGACAGCTGTAGGTAGAATACAAGTTAGGGGAAAGGGAAGAGAAGGGGGTATTTCAGGCTGTGCCAAAGGGTAAAGCACTGAGGCCAGCTAAGGAAGTGAAGAGTCAAGGATGGTGACTCAGAATACCAGTGGGATCAGTTATAAGAGGTAAGACTAAGGAGGTGAAAAAGGCAGGACTCTCAAGATTGACTCACCAGTGATCATGCATTTTTGTAGGTATAACTAACTGGGTTCAAAGTTGGAAGGAAAATGGGTGGAAGACAAGTGCAGGGAAGGAGGTGATCAACAAGGAGGACTTTGTGGCACTGGAGAGGCTCACCCAGGGGATGGACATTCAGTGGGTGAGTATCTTAAATGTCCATGTCTTATGGCTATTATGACCAAATAAGCTAAGTTTACTAGAGATTAATGGTTTATGTAAGTGGTTTCATGACATAACAATTTCCATGAAATTAGTATCATAATGTATATTAAAACATATTTGAGGCCGGGCACAGTTTCTCATGCCTGTAATCCCAGCAGTTTGGGAGGCTGAGGTGGGTGGATCACGAGGTCAGGAGTTCAAGACCAGCCTGGCCAGTATGGTGAAACCCCATCTCTATTAAAAAATACAAAAATTAGCCAGGCATGGTGGTGTGCGCCTGTAGTCCCAGCTACTCAGGAGGCTGAGGCAGGAGAATCACTTGAACCGGGAGGCGGAGATTGCAGTGAGCCGAGGTC
The DNA here is from genome assembly GCF_002776525.5 of Piliocolobus tephrosceles. Classification (NCBI taxonomy): domain Eukaryota; kingdom Metazoa; phylum Chordata; class Mammalia; order Primates; family Cercopithecidae; genus Piliocolobus; species Piliocolobus tephrosceles. Next base: position 3,354,002 of record NC_045448.1, on the reverse strand, counting down.
GCACCACTGCACTCCAGTCTGAGCAACGATATGAGACTCCAAGACTCCGTCTCAAAGACATAAAACTATTTGAGGCTGGGCACAATGGTTCACACCTGTAATCCAGCACTTTAGGAGGCCCAAATGGGCTGACTTCTTGAGCCTAGAAGTTCAAGACCAGCCTGGATAACATAGTGAGACTCTGTTTCTAGAAAAAATAAAAAATTAGCCTGGTGTAGTGGTGCATGCCTGTAGTCTACTCAGGATGCTGAGGTGGGAGGATGACTTGAGCTGGGGAGGTCGAGGTTGCAGTGAGCCAAGATTGTACCGCTGTACTCTAGCCTGGGCGACAGAGCAAGACCCTGTCTCAAAAAAACAAACCCACCCACATACACACATTTGATTCTTTCCCTTATCATACAAGTAATACGGAATACGGTTTTTTGGTTTGGTTTGGTGTAGTTTTTGAGACAGTCTCACTCTGTCACACCAGGCTATGGCGTAATCTCATTGCAACCTCTGCCTTCTGGGTCCAGGTAATTCTCATGCCTCAGCCTCCCAAGTGTCGGGGATTACAGGCATATGCCCCCACACCTGGTTAATGTTTGTATTTTTAGTAGCGATGGGGTTTTGTCATGTTACCCAGGCTGGTCTTGAACTCTTAACCTCAAACGATCCACCTGTCTTGGCCTTTCAAAGTACTGGGATTACATTTGTTTTGTGTCACTTCCTATATATTTTTATTTTATGATAAAAAGGTTTACAACTAAATAAATAATCATGTCAAACTTTTATTTATTGTTTTGAGACAGAGTCTCGCGCTGTTGCCCAGGCTGGAGTGCGATGGCGCAATCTCGGCTCACTGCAACCACAAGTAATACAATTTTAGTGAGAGTATCACTAGGCATAGAATACATAGGCAGTGTGGTTTGAGGGATGTTCTACGAAACTTACATTTTGTTAAGAACACAAACTAACACCCAACCTGGGCACATGACATTACTATGACAGCTGCATGTCACCCTGTTCGTTTCTTTGGCATGCATCATAATGTTAAATAAAACTATCAGTGTATTTTGTTTCAAACAATAGTAAGGTTGTGTGATTAAAGCCTTGGTAATAGAGCTTTTATTCCAAGATGGAAGCATTTTTTAAAATTATAGATCGTGTTTATTAAAAAGTGTTTTTTAAGCAATACAGAACAAATTAAACTGCAACCATTGTCTCAACCCTGCCTTGTTCTGCCTTCCCGGAACCACTGATAACAGTTTGGTAGCCTGATGTGTAAATTTGCTTTGGCACCGTAAATGTAGACAGTAAATAAGTACATTATTTTTTCTGACAGCACTGCAAGGGAAGCGTGTGTGTGTGTTGCATACATATCCACCCATCTGTACATACATGTGTTTTGCCTGGAAAGCTTATCAAGTCCCATTGATAAGTGGGGGAGGAAATAGCAATATGAACGGTAAAATCCAATTTGTAGAAAAACAAAATGGAATGTTTGTAAATACATCCGTTGCATAAACGCATGAAGAATCAACAGCGTGCTGTTGAGGATCACGTTTGGGGAGAGGAGCATCGAAGTTGAGCTTACGCTGTGCAGTCTGTTCTGAATGGTTTTTTGTGGTGAGAATATAGTCATGTGTTGCTTATGTAAAGATGAGTAAAAATAAAAGGGAAACATTTATCTTAACAGATGCACGTTCCTGGTCATTCGGGATTTATAGGCAATGAAGAAGCGGATAGATTAGCCAGACAAGGAGCTAAACAATCGGAAGACTGAGCCCATGTGGCTTTAGTCCTTGGGAGAACTTGAGCCAGTGGCTGTCTTGCTACTTGTGCTTACTGGTGTGGAAAACAGCCTGCAGGTGGGACCGTCGCGGTGATGGGCAGATGCATCTTTCACACGGAATCAGGCACAGTGGCCTTCTGTTTTCATAAAAAATGGTTAAGTATATAATAAATTGAACATCTTTGAGATTGGAGAATTATGTGAGATTTCCGCATTATATTTACTGGGTTCGATACGGTTCTTGCTTGTTTTATTGCAGGCAAGCAAGGCAAATGGCCTAAAATTCTGTGGCTTATATTTTGATAAGAAATCAAAAAACCATTGGTTAAAAGATGCAACTCAGAAATCTGGAAGTGTTCTGGAAGCTTCCATTTACCGTCCAGTCGACAAGACTGAGTCTCCTGCTTGTATAGGTGACTTGTGCCCATGGGTACCTTAGAGAAACATGGATGCACAGCTCAGTGGGCAGGGTGTAGGCTGGGTCTCAGCCCCATGTGCCTGCTTGCTGGGCACTTAGTATAGGGCAAAGCCTGCCTGCAGGCCTGGCTGGTAGGCCATTCTCCAGAAACAGCTATGACTTGTAAAGACTAAAATGCATAAATAAATCTTTCAAAAATCTATTTGACTCTTTTGTTTAAAACTGTGCAAATTAAAAAAAAAAAACACCAGTTGGGCACGGTGGCTCACTTCTGTAATCTCAGCACTTTGGGAGGCCAAGGTGGGCAGATCAGTTGAGGTCAGGAGTTTGAGACCAGCCTGGCCAACATGGGGAAACCCTGTCTCTACTAAAAATACAAAAAGTATCCAGGTATGGTGGCATGGGTCTGTAGTCCCAGCTGCTTGGGAGACTGAGGCACAAGAATCACTTGAACCAAGGAGGCGGAGGTTGCAGTGAGCTGAGATTGCGCCACTGCACTCCAGCCTGGGTGAGAGAGTAAGATTCTGTCTCAAAAAATAATAATAATAAAAGTTTGACATGATTATTTAGTTTTAAACCCTTTTATCATAAAAACATACAGGAAGTAACACAAAACAAATGTATAGCTTATGAATGATTACGATTGTAAGTGAATACCTTTGTGTCCACCACCCAGGGAAGAAATAGTACTTTGCCAGATACCCCTGAGGGCTCTCCAAGTGCCCCTCCAGCCATAGCCCCCTTCTTTTCCCACTCCTTGCCCCCAGAAGTAATCCCGACTTTTACAGAAATGACTTTCTTGGTTTCTTGATGGCAGTTTAGTCTTGTCTGCTTTTTTTGGTTTTTTAACTACTTCAGTGTCCATTTGCAGTCCCGTCTGTCTCGCTGTTTCCCCTGCCATTTATCTGTTAAAGAGCCTGGGCTTCTTGTCCCATGGCTTCCCACAGGGTAGATTTTGCTGACCGCGTGGTCATAGTGCAGTTCCGCATGGCCCTCTGTCTTTCCTGCACGTTGGCAGCTGGGTCCAGAGGCTTGATGAGCCTCAGATTTGATCCCTTTGGCAGGAGAATAGGTGGTTAGGTGCTTTGCTCGGGAAAGCACCATGTTGACAGCAGCTGATTCTCAGTGCCAAGATCTGTTAATTATTTGGGGTTGTAAAATGGTGGTATTCTTATTCTGTCATTTTGCTTGCCTTTATTAGCTGGAATGGTTTTCTAAGAAAGTGTTTTCTTTTTTATGCTTGTTTGGTTACCCAGTGGTACAGTTCATATAGGAAGGGTAGGATAAATGCTTGATTCTTTGCTCTTGTACACTAAGTTTTTAAGATAATGCACTAGTTGTCTGTCAAGGAAGGTGAGCGGTGAAGGGTTTTTACTTATATACAAGAATTCATGGGCAGGGCATGGTGGCTTATGCCTGTAATCCCAGCACTTTGGGAGGCTGAGGTGGGAGGATCACGTGAGCCCAGGAGTTTGAGACTAGCCTGGGCAACATAGCGATATCCTGTTTCTACAGAAAATTAAAATGAAATCAGGTGGGTGTGGTAGTGCCTGCCTGTTGTCCCAGCTATTCTGGAGGCTGAGATGGGAGGATCGCTTGAGATGGGAGGATCGCTTGAGCCCAGGAGGTCGAGGATGCAGTAAGCTGTGACCATGCCACCGCACTCCAGCCTGGGTGACAGCAAGTCCTTGTCTTAAAAAAAAAAAAAAAAGAAAAAAAATAGAATTTATGGAGTTAAGCATATTTGGTGGATTTCAATCCGTTGTGATTTTTATCTTTATTTAACTCAGACAAGCTTATTCGGTCAGTGAGAGGGAGCCTCTTCGGCTTGGCTCTTGATTTCTTTTGATAAGCGTGCATACGTGCACATACATGTGTGCACAGACCACATGCACAGTTACTGATAGCTCCCTGCAGCCTGGCATGTCAAGATGCTCTAGGCCTATTTTATACAGCTTCTGCTCCAAACCTGTCTTAAAAGAAAAACCTTAGACAAGTTAGCAGTTTAATTGAGCAGAAAATAATTTCTTCAGCCGGGTAGCACTCAGAACCAAAAGTGGTTCAAAACTGCGCATTGTGTGCAGGCTGTATTTATAGCCAGAGGAAGGGAAAGACACACGTACCTGGCCAGACTGGCTGCAGGTCAGCCTCCGCCGCACGTAGGCATGTTTTGGCAGCCGTCAGTCTGTGATTGGTGAGACTCGGCTGCTTGGTACAGAAGTGTACTCTTAAGTCAGGTCCCAGTTTGTGTATACATTAAGTGAGGTTATAAGTCACTATGTACAGAGGCAGTTTTAGGCCAAACGTAATTCCATTTAACACTTGGAATCCATTATTTTTCCCAGAGTCTCTGGTAGAGATGGTATTTCAGATCCACAGTTGAGGATGCTTATTGCTGTCAGGTTGGTCATTGTTTCTAGACTTTTTTTGGACAGAGCTTTAAAAACATGCAAACATGCCTGTAATCCCAGCACTTTGGGAGGCCGAGGCGGGTGGATCACGAGATCAGGAGATCGAGACCATCCTGGCTAACATGGCGAAACCCTGTCTCTGCTGAAAATGCAAAAAATTAGCTGGGCGAGGTGGCAGGCGCCTGTGGTCCCAGCTACTCGGGAGGCTGAGGCGGGAGAATGGCGTGAACCCGGGAGGCGGAGCTTGCAGTGAGCCGAGATCGCGCCACTGTGCTCCAGCCTGGGTGACAGAGCGAGACTCCGTCTCAAAAAAAAAAAAAAAAGCAAACATTGCACACACATTTAAAGGAAAGAATATTTTCTGAGCCTATATTGATACTCCTAATACAAATTCAGGGTTCTGGGGCCTTTACGTAGCCTCTTCTATATGGTATCTGTGCCTCCTGCACTCGGAATCCTCCTTCTCAAGACACAGGACAATGGCATGGAGTATGCTGTAATCACTCACTGGTTTTATTCCTCTTTAGCATTTAGCATTTAAAACAAATATAATACCGTAGCATTACTTGTGATGATGAAAACAGCACATTGTCAGAAAAGTCACTCTCTTTCACTGCCATTGACTCATTCCTGTGTTTTCAGTTCTCATAACTGGTCTATAGTCATTGTCATCTTGGGGACAGTATTCCTTGAGTTTCTGATGTTGAATTCAGTTTTGCCGGATGCAAAATTCCTGCCTCAGATTTTCTTTGAGTATCTTGTTTTATTCTGTTATCTTCCAGCATAAAGTGATGCATGAAAAGCCTGGTGAATCTGTTTTCTTCCCCTGACACGGTCATATGCTCTTTTTACTTAGATGCCCAGAGGATTTTTTCCTGTTTCTGTCAAGCCGGCAGTTTGATTGGAACATGGCATGTGTTGGTATTGGTTGTCCCGGTCTGTATTTGCAGGTGTATGGTGTGCTCTTTCTATGTGTACTTCACATCTGTTATTTTAAGATTTGCTTGAACTGGAGTTTAGTGTTACATTTTTCTTGCTTTGGCTTTTTTCTTTGGGGTTTCCTGTATCTGTACGTTGAAATCTAAGTTGCCTGTTTCCAGTGTTTGCCACTATCTCTTGAATCTCTTTTATCTCTTTTTTTGTTTCTGTTTGAGTTTTTAAAGTTACTGTACCACTTTTGTTTTGTTTTGTTATTTAAAATAGAAACAGTGTCTCACTCTGTCAGCCCAGGCTGGTCTTAAACTCCTGGCCTCAAGCGATCCTCCTTCCTTAGCCTCCCAAAGTGCTGGGATTACAAGTGTGAGCCACCAAACCCAGCCCCACCTTGCTTTTTAAAACAGCTCTATTGAGGTATAACTGACAGATAATGAATTGCACATATGTAAAGTGACCGATGCATTTGCCTGTGAAGCTATCACCAGAACATGTCCATCACCGCCAACAGCGTTTTCACACCACTTTCTAAACCGTCCCTCGTGTCCCCCATGCTTAGGCAACCACTGGTCTGCTCTTTCTCACTAAAGGTTAGTTTATATATTGTAGAATTTTATATGAGTGGAATCACAGAGCAAGTACTATGTGGGGAGGTGCTTCTTTTACTCAGCATAATTATGTTGGCATTCACCCATTTTGTGTGTATCAATAATGCACATTTTATATTGCATGGATATACCACCGTTTATTTATTTACTTGTTGACCAGTATTTCGATTGTTTCCAATTTCTAAGTAAAAATAAAGCAAATAAAGCTGCTGTGAACATTTATATCCTTGTCTTTGTCGTCTGTTTCTCTTGGGTAAATGCCTTGGAATAGAATGCCAGGGTCATATGGCAGGGGTGTGCTTTTTTTTCTTTTGAGACGGAGTCTCGCTCTGTCGCCCAGGCTGGAGTCCAGTGGGGCCATCTCAGCTCACTGCAAGCTCCGCCTCCCGGGTTCCCGCCATTCTCCCGCCGCAGCCTCCCGAGTAGCTGGGACTACAGGCACCCACCACCACGCCCAGCTAATATTTTGTATTTTTAGTAGAGACGGGGTTTCACCATGTTAGCCAGGATGGTCTCAATCTCCTGACCTCGTGATCTGCCCACCTCAGCCTCTTCAAAGTGCTGGGATTACAGGTGTGAGCCAGCAGGTGTGTGCTTTTTAAGAAACTAAAACTTTTCCAAGTGTGAACTTTACATTTTACCTTCCCTCCCGCCAGGCAGGAGAGTTCCAGTTCACTGCACATCCTTGTCAACACTTGTCACCTCCTCCTGTTACAAATGTCCGTGAGTTTTATGGTTTCTCTGTTTAGTAGTTCTGTTTTTAGGTGAGGATTTGAGAAGATTCAAAAAGCAAGCTCCTACTTCTGCCTCTGCCTTCTGAGAATCTGTGATTAAAAAAAAAAAAGTTGAACCAGAATTGGAAATACAGAGATGAAAAGTTGTGCCTCTAGAAACTTTACAGTCTGGGATTTTCACAAATACAAATGATGTTGGCTGGCCTGTAATCCCAGCACTTTGGGAGGCTGAGGCGGGTGGATCATGAGGTCAGGAGTTTAAGACCAGCCTGAACAAGATGGTAAAACCCCATCTCTACTAAAAATACAAAAATTAGCCAGGTGCGGTGGCAGGTGCCTGTAATCCTGGCTACTTGGGAGGCCGAGGCAGAAGAACTGCTTGAACCCAGGCGGCAGAGGTTGCAGTGAGCCAAGATCGCACCACTGCACTCCAGCCTGGGTGATAGAGTGAAATTCTGTCTCAAAAAAAAAAAAAAAAAAAAAAAAACTATGTCAGTACAGCAGAAAGCGCATGAAACCAGAGGGAAGGAAAGGTCCAACCACTTTTACTTAAAAGACGAATCATAAAGTTTTAGGGGGCAATTTTTTTATTAAAATGAGAATCAAAAAATCAGCTGCTTTTTTTGTATCTTTCAAGTTTACAGTGATACATAATTGCATCTTAATCAGCTCTAAGAAAATATTTGAGTGTTATATCAGATTGTGCTACATATTGTGGAATATACAAGCTTTCAACTGGTGCTACTTTTTTTTTTTTTTTTTTTTTGAGACGGAGTCTCGCTCTG